>NC_139944.1:6449075-6455418 GCF_963454915.1 Gymnoscopelus microlampas
AGGACCCCCAATATCAATATTTCGATCAGATTCGTGTTGTTAAAATGTTTCGAAAAATATTCAAAATGTTTCGCTTTTTTTCCCCCAAGACTTGTTTGAAAATAGCAGATCTACAAGCTTGTATATCTGCTATTTTCAAATACCCCGATGCATACACCGGTAGGTTTAAAGTGGCCTATTAGTCGCTTCTTTTGGGCTTGTTTTCATACACCCCGTTGCTTATTTCTCTCGCGCAATCTGGCAACACTGCCTGCATTCAGGACCTCCTCCCACGGCGCTCGGTAGCATAACGCCGGCAGAGCTGTCGATAATAAGGTAACGAGCTGCAGCCCCTTGTTTGGTCAAAGCGCAGGGATATGGGGAGTCGGGGCATTCTGGTCGTCCGCTAATAGGGCCCCTAACAACAGCCTTATTTGGCTAAATTCTATTTTGAAGTTATATCCTTTTGTTTTTGCATTGTTAACGAGAAACGGTCCGATGAGGGTTATTTCAGGGTGGACCCCCCCCCCCCCCCCCCCCCCGCCCACACACTCCTGTCAAGAGCTCACGGCACTGTCTGCAGCCAGGGTTGCCAGATCTGCTTATTATAATTTCCCCCGCAATATTTTATTTGAAAATAGCCGATCTAACAATCTCACGACGCGTTGTGAGCTTGTAGATCTGCTTATTTTCAAATAGCTGATGTATATGTTAAAGTGCTCATGTCGGCCCATAGTCGCTTCTTTTGGGCTGGCTTTCCTAGACCTGGTTGCTTGTTTCTCTCACAGAATCTGGCAACACTTGTCTGCTGCATGCATCTATATCACTTATCTGTCACCAATCATTACGCTGACACTAGCCAGCAGCGCGGCGCGGCCCGACCGACCGCGGCTCTTTTCTGTTTGTGATGCATTGTTTGGCCTGTCGCAATTATTGCATAATCGCCTAATCGCAATTGTTAGAGATGATTGCAATCATTTTTTGCTTAACCCATTAACTCATCCAGTGCCACATGACGTCAAAGACGTCACGTGGCCTGACACCCCGTGCGCTACATGACGTCAAAGACGTCATGAAAAAAAAGAAAGAAGAAAAAAAAATATTTTCCTTTTTTTCCCCCATTTTTTTTGGGGGGGGAAAACATGTTCAGAACCCAAGATATGATGATTTGAAGATGTGCTGCTCCATTCACTCTTTGTTTAACTTCTAACTTAAAAAGGCTGTATCTCGGCTCCTAAGCACTTTTTTTTTACAATGAATTTTAGCTGTGGCACTCAGAGACAAAATTCCATAAATAAGCTGGGCACTGAATGAGTTAAGACCTGAAGCCGATTCTACACATTTCTTCTAAATCCCAACAGTACTCTGTATGTCAGTGGTTCTCAAACTTTTTTTGTTTGGACCCCCCAAAACGATATGAATTTGGCCGCGGACCCCCATCTGAAAATATGTTGTACCAGGGACCCCCCAGAAGCAAAGATTTGAGTTAAAAATGTTCGCTTTAAAATAATATGTATTTTTCAAAGATTAGCACACATTTTCACGATTTTTTCAAAAATAGCAGATCTACAAGCTCATAGCGCGGCACCACCAAAGTGTTAAATAATGCTTTTTTAGCTCAAATCAAAAAGTGACAAAGATGCGTTCCAGGTCTTAAAGGGTTAATACATAAAGTTTTGAAGCCTAAAAGCCAAACAGAAATGCAAATTTTGTATTCATAACGTTCCGGTGTTGTTCAATGACAAAAAAAAAACACAACTAAATCGTTAATGGTAATTATTTGCGTGACAACGAATCGTCACGTTTTAACATGTCCCATAATGGTGACAGGCCCTGTGCATTGTTTACTCGGACGTTTCTGGTTTGTTGTTTTGCGTGTGAACGTGTACAGTATCACACTAGATTTGCGTGACAACTCTGTGCGCGCGTGTGCGACTGTGTGTGCGTGCGCGTGTGTGTGTGTAACTGTATATCTAACTCGTCCGTCCACCTCATCAGTCAGCCGGCAGACAAACGGGTCTTACTTCTTTCCGTCACTGTAACTTGTTGTGACTGAAGTTTGATCGGTGTGCACGATAAAGAGCCCTGCTGCTGCTGCTGCCGCTAACACCACCTGCCTGTGGCTGCCTGACTGGCGTGCATGATTTATGTATCTATCCGGCTTAACCCATTGAATCCGGGAAACGCATCCGTGTCATTTTTATACGATTTTTTGTTTTGGCTATTCAAAGACGGCAGATCTACAAGCTCGTAGCGCGGCACTCGGTGCCGCGCTACGAGCTTGTAGATCTGCCGTTTTTGAAAAATTGTGAAAATGTGTGCAAATTTGAATATATACTTTTTTCCAAGCGAACATTTGTAACTCAAATCTCTGCTTCTGCGGTGGGGGGTCCCTGGAACTAGACATTTTTAGATGGGGGGGAGTGGGGGGGGGGCAAATTCATATAATCTTGGGGGGTCCTTGACATGAAAAAGTTTAAGAACCACTGATATAGCCAACATAGGTTTTTTCCGAAACCTGTTAGGATTTAGAAGACATTTGTCGATGCGTCGAATGCATTTGTTGAACCCATTTATAAAATCCCCAGGATTGAAGGGGTTAAACAAATTTAAAAAATCCTGATCACTATCTTTTGTTTGTTATGCCCACGTCGCTCCATTACCTTGTTGTCATCATAACGAAGTGACACATGGCAGCTGGAATGTGTGTGTGTGTGTGTGCGTGCGCGCGCGCGCGCGAGAGAGAGAGAGAGAACATGAGTGAGTGAGTGTGAGAGAGTCTATGTGGGACAAGTGAATCCAGCTTGCAGCCACACTGTATTAGCAGGTAATAAATGTGGACTTAGACTGGGCTATATGCTCCGCCTTTCCAGTGAGTCCCCCCATTTGTGTGTGTGTGCGTGCGTGTGCGAGCGAGTGCATGCCTGGACCTGTGCGTCTGTCTTGGTCGTCATATGGCCCACGGTGATCCCTCATACTGAAAAGGATCGCTGATCGCTTTTCCATCTGACTCCCATCTGCTTCCTCTTAAACACCCTCTCCTCTCCTCTCCTCTCCTCTCCCAGGCACCTCACATCATTTCTGTTCGCGAAACGGCTCCGAGTTTCATTCCGCGCTCTCCTCTTTCTAACCAGGAAGTGTGTGAGACACCATATGAACGCGCGTCTGCCTGCGTTTGATGGCGTCTATGGTACGTTCCGACGTCTGCTAGCTCTGGTGACCAGCTTGCCCCCTCCGCAGCTCTCCTCTTCGCATTCGCGCTCGTCGTCAACACAGCTGCCCACCATGCTGTTGGCAAATACCCCTCCGTCCCCTCTATCTCCCCTCTTCCTCTGTTTAATAGCCCCCCCCCCCGCCCAACCCCTCACTTTTCCTTCTCCCGCAGCTAAGAGTCTTAACATGTTGCTCCTTTCTTCTGCAGCTGACGCTACAGCATTGGTTCCCAAACTTTTTAACTCGAGGCCCAAAAGAGACATTTTATGTTTGCCCCGGGACCCAAACTATAGTGAAAAAAACTACTCAAAAATAGATCTACAAGCTCACAACACGTCGCTTCTGCTATTTTCCCGACATCTTAGAACATTTAATTGTATTTATTAATGGAATTTATTAAATACTTGAATTGGTTTTAATTGATTTGTTTAAACTTTTTCAAATCTTTTCAAATGATATATATATATATATATATATATATATATATATATATATATATATATATATATATATATATTATTATATATATATATAATATTATATATATATATTATATATATATATATAATATTATATATATATGTGTAGATGTAAGGAAATGGAAATGAAAAAAGGGGATATTTACTCGTGAAAAATATGGGTCCCCACTGTTTAGGAAACAGTGCAGTGAGCGACAGTCGCACGACGAAGTTATAAATCATTACTCGAAGCACTACCCGGCTCCAGCAGTCATAATAGTATCGGAGTGCCTGAAAAAGTAGTGGAGATGGACTTCAAAAAAAAAAAAGAGAAAGGAAAAAGCTTGCGATGTGAGAATGTGGAGACGAGTCATGAAGTTGGCAGAGCAGGCAATGTTTGGTTTGAAATGTGATCGTATTCTGAGCTGCACCGTGATGGTACGGTAAAGTCAAACTATTTTGTGTGTGCAATGTCATAAAAGCGTCTTGCCTTGCAATGTGATCTGTACCAATGACACTTAGAGCATTCCACTAGCTTTCTGGGCACGGATAACGCTCTCTGTGAGTGACAAGCCTGAGTTTGGTAGCATGTGTTCAAGCCGCCTCCAAATATTTAGGCTATTTCATCCGGTAAGGTGCGTACTAGACACCAACTACTACTAACTGTTGCAACATCATCTCGTGTAGCGCTCTAACGACATGATGCTGAGGTATATAAACTGCTACCAAGCCTCATGTTGATCAAAGGTAAGTTGATCAAAGAGATATTGTCTAAAAACTGACCATGCTCATTGCTCATTTAATGGAACAAAGATGGTCTTTATGTAAAGTTGCCTTTGGGAAGGCTACACACACACACACACACACACACACACACACACACACACACACACACACACACACACACACACACACACACACACACACGAGAGTGTACTAGCCATTACAGTCTGTGTGCCAAACTGAGACAATCCACTGAAACAGATGGATGTCTTTCATCTGTTGAAATAGCCGTCTGTCTCTCTCTCTCTCTCTTAAACTCAAAGTGAAACCTTAAAGTGCCATTGAAATGACAAATATGTTTTCCACACTTATAGAGCATACCATAACATTATGCCAAAAAGATTGACCAAATAAATCTGAAAATACCAATCATATTGATAGGTATCGTTTATTCAACTCAATAAGTATCTAGGTGATATACAGTATATTTAAAATATTGAAATGTTAACTTTGGGGAACAGTTAATGGTATTTTCCTGGCTGACCTGAGGCTTCTCTTTGGTTGCGTTATGTTAAAGAAAGTCAGAGATTTATTTTGACCTAAACCATTGAGTGATTCAAAGACGGCGTCAACATTTAAAAGTTCAGTTTGTTTTTTTGTGACCTTCATTGCGAAATTTCCTAGTAAAACAGAGTCTAGTTATGCCTCAGCCAATCACAGTCTCAGCCGAGGCTAGTGTGCCATGTCCTTAATGCTAATCAGCTGTGTGTGTGTGTGTGTGTGTGTGTGTGTGTGAGTGATGAACATTGAGCTGTGGGAATCACACAGGTGAATTAAATCATGATTAATGTCTTTTCATAGTGGCCTGCTGATGTAATCGCGCATTGTCTTTTTGCTTGACAGGACAAGCTCACCACGCGTCGTGTTGTGAGCTTGTCGATCGGATATTTTCAGCGAAAGCTTTCCCCACAATAACAGAAAACAGAAAAGACGCCACTATAGTGCCCCGAGGGACTCCGCTCAACCATATGGGGTTTACATGGGTTAAAATCTTGACTTTATCCACTCCCTCGCTCTCTCTCTCCCTGTCTCTCACTCTCTCGCCCCTCCATTCTCATGATGCTCATCAGTATGCAGAGGCTGCAGTATGACCTATTAAAAGTCATTTGTCAAATTGCAGCCAACTTGGCTTGGTTCGCAGTCAGGCTGAATGTGAATATATTTTGACATGTGTTTTTTCTGCCCTCCGCTGAGCGCCTAAGGACCTGTGACAGCCTGTAGCCTCTCCGAATACTAATACGTTTTAACACTGAGGCAGTTGGCACTCTCTCTCTCTCTCTCTCTCTCACATGCCACCCATCACCCTCTGACACACACACACACACACACACACACACACACACACACACACACACACACACACACACACACACACACAGATTCATTTTCCAAACTTTCGGAGCCGTTGTGTTACATTCATTCCATATATCCCAACCCTAACCCCCAACCCCCTAACCTTAACCCATTAAGACCTCAGGCCGCGTCTAAAAAAAATCGAAATCCTTACAATTTTTCGGAAACAATGTTTTCACGATTTTTCAAAAATAGCAGATCTACAAGCTCATAGCGCGGCACTCGGTGCCGCGCTATGAGCTTGTAGATCTGCTATTTTTGAATAGCCAAAGAAACACAGATGCGTCCCCGGTCTTAAGGGGTTAATCCTATGAAACTTCAGTCAGATCTAATTGGGGACGCGCATTTTGTCCCCAAGTTTCACAAGATCCCCTGACCAAGGCCACATCTGGGGACAATCTTGTCAAGTTTTTGCACACCATCGCAGACACAGACAAAACCGAACACAGAGCAGTTTGAAACAGTCGTCATGTGTTTCCCAGCAGAGGAATCCAATCCCTGGAGATTGGCTGGATGACACAGATGTTTGTGGGCCTGCGAGCAGATGCTGCTGATCC
>NC_139944.1:6455618-6624387 GCF_963454915.1 Gymnoscopelus microlampas
GAGGTTTCCACCCGACATATACTTCATACAGTATATGAAGGTGCGTTGCAAAAATGCAGAGCTTGCAGATTAAGATTTGAGAGCCACTCAAACGCTCAGAAATTTGAACCTGTAACCTGTAATCCACACACACACACACACACACACACACACAAACACACACACACACGTCATCAGATTTTTTTTGTCACACAAAAACAGACATCACACACGTAGATAGACAGTTGCATGTGTTTTTATTGTCTCCGCCAGGCCGAAAGGCATGGCGAGAGAGTATGTTTTACCCCCTGTCCGTCAGTCCGTGAGTGTGTGTGTGTGTGTGTCCGTCCGTCCGTCATTCTGTCATTTTGTGTACAGCTAATCTCTGGCACCGTTGGCTTGATCGCAGCAAAACTGTGCACACACACTCCCTGGATGCCAGAGCAGAACCTCTGCTCCACATTTTTCACATGCGCGTTTTATAGCGCCACCAGGAGGCCGATTTGTGCAAAACACATTTTTGGACAGTACTCCTACAGATTTTGGCCAAAAATCCCCAAAATCGGTACACAGTATCTCTGTAGTCATTAAAAGAAACGTCTCATTTCAGATTTTTCATATACCATCCTGATTGGCAAAAATTGGCTTTCAAAGTTTGCAGGAGTACTCAGTTTTGAACAAAATGCCTCAAATCATGAACACATCATGCAATTTCCGTGAAATTTTGCAATCACATTCCCATTAGGCCGAGGAAGAAATGCCATTTGAAAATGTTCAAATCAGCCTCATGGTGGCGCTGTAACAGGCCGATTCGTGTTTTTACCTATAACTGCACCGATCAGTGTAAAACTTTGTATGCACACTCTCTAAAGGCCAAGGAAAAACCTTTGCCCTGCATTTTTCACATTTTCCTTTTATAGCGCCACCAGGAGGCAGACTTATGTAAAACCCATTTTTTATATTAAGCCTTCAGATTTGATCCAAATTTCACACAAATCGATACACATGATCTCTATAGTCATGTGATGAAGACGGATCTGTTTGATTGTTCATATTCCATCCTGATTGGCTAACATTGACATGTAATGTTTGCAATAGTGGCCCGCTTTGAACAAAATGCCGCAAATCATGAATGCAGCGTCCGGTTGCGGTGAAACTTTGAATGCACATTTGCACTATGTTGAAGAACAAATGCCACCCTTTTAACATCGGCCTGTTATAGCGCCACCAGCAGGTCAAATTTAGCTAAACACATTTTTAGAACAAAATGCTTCAAATCATGCATGCAGTGTCCGATTGCCGTGCACAGCCTGGGAATAAATGGCACCCTTTTCACATTGGCCTATTATAAGGCCACCAGGAGGCCATAATAACCTACCTGACCTGGCGGAGACTTGTGCTCCAAGGAGCACTTTTTCTAGTTCTTAGTGACTTCAAATGTCAAACGTGTATGAATAAGTGCAAATTCCGACAAAATAAAATGGATTTCATTCTCCACCTCATTCAGATCACCAGCATTCACATATTTGTCAAATTATTCAAAACATATTTTTCACATTTATAATCTTTTTTAAATAAACAACATGTTCTTAATTTTGGCTTTTACCGAATTCCTTCTGCCCAGGCTTTTATGCATTTTGCACGGATTCTGTTTTTAAACTCCTCCACATTTACAGTTGTTCTTTGGAAATAATGTTCTTCCAGACCACATTCCCGTAATAAATCAAAGGTTTCAGAGACCCATTCCCCTTCAACAGACCGATCCCAATAAAAATTGTGGCTAGCCACCCTGTTGGGTGGCAAACCCAGCAACCTGTTCCAGAGACTCGCCATGCTGGCCTTCCATCTAATTTCACAGAGTAAGTGAGGATAGGAGCTATAGGACAGAGCAGAATAATACAGGAGTGAGGATAGAGGAGCTAGGACCTGAGAGATGCAGCCAGGGATGACACTGCACTCCAGTGTTGATTTCATCCACTAAAACTATGACGAAAAGTGTTTGTCGGCTACCATTTTTTCACTGACGAAAACAAAATAAAAACGAAATAAGAACTAAACTATGATGACTAAAGCTAAGACTAAATATACTGATAATTTCAAATAAAAAACTAGACTAGAATGTTAATGAGAGACGAGTGGAGAAGAGATCCAGGACCAGTAGAACTAAAATACATTTTATGCTTGGTTGCGCTCGGGTGCTGCACTCTGAAAATAGCAGATCTACAAGTTCACAACGCGTAGCACTGCGGCGCATTGTGGGCTTGCTATTTTCAGCACGCAACCAAGTGTAAAATCACCAATGACGCCATCAAGGCACCGCCAAAATACATTACAGTCGACTAAATCAACTGTAGATTTAGTCGACTGTAATCTTATGATATTAAGTCGACTAAAACTAAAACATTTCACATGACTGATGCGAAAGACTATGACTAAAACTAAATCAATATTTGCTGTCAAAATCAACACTGCTGCACCCCGAGGACACTGAGACATGGCTGCATGCCACCCCACCTGGAGTCTCTCTACAGTCTACACCAGTAGTTCTCAAACGTGCCAAGGACTCCCAAATTGATATGGCCGCGGACCCCCACCCTCCATCTGAAAATGTTTTGTGCCAGGGACCCCCAGAAGATTTGTGTAAAAAAAATTATATATATATATATATATATATATATATATATATATATATATATATATATATATATATATATATATATATATATATATTATATATATATATATATATATATATATTATATATATATATATATATATATATATTATATATATATATATATATATATATATATTAGTGATGCGCGGGTCGGGTTTTTTCATGACCCGCCCCGCCCCGCGACGGAACCCAACCCGCCTCAACCCGCCCCGCGAACCCATATATAAATCTATGGCTCAACCCGCCCCGCGGCCCGCGATTTTTTTTTAATTCTGTAAAATCATGGTTAGAAAATAATCCCCAAGTGTATTCAAACTGTTTTATTGTTATTATTCTTATTCTTATTAGGAATAAAGACAAAACAAGAGCATGTGATTTTTTTTTTTTTTTTGCGTGAGAGAGCGGCTGACCCGCTCTCCCGCAGCCCGCATAATTGCCTCCGAAATTCTCACTTGACCCACCCGCGCCGCGGGTTGACCCGCGGGTCCCGCGGGTTACGGGTCAACCCGCGCATCACTATATATATATATATATATATATATATATATATATATATATATATATATATATATATATATATATATTATATATATATATATATATATATATATATATATCTTTCAAAACATTTTTTTTCTAAAATGTTCAAAAATTGCAGATGCTTGTATATCTGCTATTTTTAAATAGCCATGGTAACAACTTTTGCTAGGGACCCCTCCAAGGACCCCTGGGGGTCCCCAGACCCTTCTTTGAGAACCACTGCTCTACACACGTTTTTACTTTATTTATTTTTTAGTTTCTGAAGTGGAAGTGCTCCTTTGGTTTGAGTTATTTAGGTATTTATTACGGTAGTTTTAGTTTAGTGTTTTTGCCAACAGGCGCCAGTCTAGTAATCTAAATGTAAAAACATTCCCCTAATCTCGATGTAAAAACATCCCATAATGTCATCCCATAAGCCCCTGTGTGGGCCGTCCGGCTGGGCTCCCTGTGCGCTTCACACGCATGTGTGCAGTGCTGGCCAGTGTGTGGGTGTGAATGTCTTTAACACATTTAAACCTGAGGCCCATTCTACAAATGTCTTCTAAATCCTTCCAAAAACTTTTTTTTTAAAATACGTTTTGAAAAAACAAAACAAAAACAGATCTACAAGCTCATGAAAGTGACACAGATGCGTTCCCGGTCTAAATGGGTTAAAGGGGAATACCACTCATTCTCAACATTGAACTATGTCTTTAATACACCTTAGAGCTCCGCCCCCTCAGCCAACATAGAGCAACATAATGTTCAATGTTGAAAATGAGTGGTATTCCCCTTTAAGTGGCGTGCGTGTGAGTCGTGCACTGTGCCTCCTGTTTGTGTTTAATTGGTGTAATTAGTTGCAGCTTTGTGTTGCAATCAGATGCAGCTGTTTATGCTGTACTCGGACAGACACACACGGACGTACATAATATCGTCTCTGTCGGGTAGAAACCTGTCCAAACTGTTACTTGTCAGGCTTCAAATAAAAAAATATCTAAAGTAGCAGATTGACGAGCTCAAAACGTGTCGCTTCGCGACACGTTTCGAGCTGGTAGATCTACTACTTATGATGCTTTTTGTGTGACGCTGTAGTATGATCAAGTACGGCATTAATGTGCGAAAATACACAAAAAGTTTGATTATGGAGATAAGAGGTTTCTGTCCGATAGCGACAATACAGTAGCCTATACATACATACGTACATACATACATACATACATACATACATACAAACACGCAAAGTCACTTGTACTATAGAGGCGGCCTGCACCGCTTAACCCTGTAAGACCAGGAACGCATCTGTGTCATTTTTAGATTTCTTTGGCTTTTCAAAAATAGCAGATCTACAAGCTCATGGCGCGGCACCGAGTGCCGCGCCATGAGCTTGTAGATCTGCTATTTTTGAAAAATCGTGAACATTTGTGCAAATATTTGAATATCTATATTTTTTTAAACAAACGTATTTAACTCAAATCTTTGCTTCTAGGGGATTTTTTAATTATGTTGCTATAATATCAGTGGTTCTCAAACTTTTTCATGTCAAGGACCACCCAAAAGGTTGTTCCAGGGACCCCCAGAAGCAGTAAAAATGTTTGCTTTAAAGAACTATATATATTCAAAGATTTGCACACATTTTCACGATTTTTCAAAAATAGCAGATCTACAAGCTCGTAGCGCGGCACTCGGTGCCGCGCTACGAGCTTGTAGATCTGCTTTTTTTGAATAGCAAAAGTGTAAAATAATGCTTTTTTAGCTCAAATCTAAAATGACACAGATGCGTCTTCAGGTCTTAATAGGTTAAAAAAAATCAAAATAACCATACAGGAGTAGATGGTTAGTCAGCTGACGCGTTGCGTCCTGAGACAGTCCAGGGATGTATGGAGAAAAGGGCTGATCGGGGGGGTCAGACAGGAAAGGAGGGAAGGGTGGAGAAGAAGACAATGAGGGGGGAAGGAGAGAGTCACTGCAGACCTAGTTAATCTCCATTAATATTTCCATGTTTCAATCCGCATGCTGTACACCTAATATTGAACTTTGCACTCTTCTGCTCAGTGTTGGAAATGCTCACAAGTGACACATTGCACAATCCTGGTTTATCTCCCCCCCCCAGCCCAGGGGTTCTCGCTTAATGAACTTGACCCCTATTGGAACTTGCCTATATGGTGAACTGACTTGATAGTTCTTCTGCCAGAAAAACAACAAAGCCGAAAGCGTACGTCATCGACGCGATTTTGCATTCTGCGACCTTGATCTCCAATGCTGATCACATCACGCTCCCCCCACCCCCCACCCCCCCCTCTCTCCCCAGCCAAAGCTAGATCGCAAACCCAACAGAGCTATATTTGTAAGATTTACAACCGCAAGCCTTTTGAATCTGTCCAAGGAGATTACAAAATAGCCTACGGTGAGAGGGGGCTGTCTGTGTGTGCCGTAGTTATGGTGAATATTGGGCAAGAGTTTACTCCCACCCAAGAGCAGGGAGCGGGGGGGGGGGGGGATGCATAAATTAAGGGAAATGACATATGCTCTAGCTTGTCAGAATGCGTTCTCATACTCAGACAGTGTGAACTTGTAAAAAAATCCAAAGGCACGAAGGGATTGTTACACTACACCAAACCCTAGTGTTTTTTTTTCTCACGTCTGATTTCAATATCCAGCGTTCCAGCCTCCCAACAACGCCTCTTCTTTCTCTTACGTTAACGTTCCTCCTCGGTGGCCCATATGGACGTGTTTACCGAGAGCATGTTGCTATGTTTTGTCGCAACTCTGGTGGGACGTGCTGCACGCCCCACGGAGCTCATGAGACATCCATCCATCTTCCCATGCCTGGGCTTATTGGGGAGGCAGGACTGGGTGTTAATCCTCACTATAAAATAGTGGTTCTCAAAGTGTGTGGGGGGGGGGGGGTCCAGGGGGTCCCCAGCAAAATGATGTAAACGTAACCTCAAAATACACCAAAAAAAAAATCAACACAAATCTTGTGTGGTGGTCCCTGGCACAAAATAATTTCAGATGGGGGGTCCGCAGCCAAAAACATGAATTTGTGGGTCCTTGACATGAAAAGGTTTGAGAACTACTTCTGTAGACATCAAACCTAACATGTGCTCAGTCTATGTGTTGCATGGAGATGTTTCTTGTGCACGTCAGCATATAAGTTTCACAAGATGTGTGTGTGTGTGTGTGTGTGTGTGTGTGTGGTTGAATTGAGTAAGATGTGAGCTGCATGTAGCAGTGGGTGCTAAGAACCATGCCTGTTTCTTGTAATATAATAACATAATGTTGGGGATGATATCTTATTTTTTCTATCTTCTCTATTTGAAATATTCGTTTAACTTATTTTGTATAGTGCACATCTTGTATTTATTTAGTACTTCAAACAAAATGTTAGTAAGCATGTATAGGGGTGCAGTGTCTTGTTCAAGGACTTGTCCGGCACGATGCCAGGATGATTCGGTAATCCAACTGGGAATTTCTGTTGGCTGTATTGTTGCTGTCGGGCAGAAACCCCTTATCTCCATATTTTAACTTTGTGTTTTTTTTTCGCAAATTAACGCCTTACTAGATCATACTACAGCGTCACACACGAGCATCAAAAGTAGTAGATCTACAAGCTCGAAACGCGGCGCGAAGCGACGCGTTTCGAGCTTGTAGATCTGCTACTTTTGATATTTTGAAATCTGAATCTGGAAAGTAACAGTTTTGCACCCGACAGAGACGATAAGATTCAGACCTGTATATATCCTGTGAGCGAAATTCGGTCATCAGTCATAAGTCATTAGGCCATTGTACCTAATCATGCACACACCTGCCGCTAGGTGGACCTGCCACTTCCACACCTCCCGTTACATACATACTGTATCTGCTGGCCTTCTGCTTCTGCTATGCAGTGTTTCCCCTAGCCAGAAGCTGAAGGTGTGGGGGAGGATGATTATTTGGAAATTGTTTGGAAATTAGGAAGTACTCACACTTCTTACTTAACACATTACCTGCTAATCACGGATATGCCCATGATTAAAAAAAAAGAACGTTTTTTGGAATTTTTGTTTTTGTTGAAAAAATCATACTGTGGCGGCCAGATTTAAGGGGTGAACTGCTTAACCCTGCCTAACCCGCCACTGCTTAATGCATATAGGGCAAACACTGATATGTGTAGAACTGTCTTTTTATGTTCTCTTTGACGTGATTATTTAATGTTTGATTCACCCCCCCCCTCTCCCTAGTCCCTACCAACAAAAACGATGTAGCTCACGCAAAAACAAACAGATTTCAACCCACGTCGCTACGTCTGTAAACCATTGATGTGACAACGAAGTTGATTCTGATTCTACCTCCTCCTCCTCCTCAACCCTCAATGATGTCATTATGTTTAACCCATTGATACCTGGAACGCTTCTGTGTCACTTTAGATGTCTTTGGCTATTCAAAAATAGCAGATATACAAGCTCATAGCGCGGCACCGAGTGCCGCGCTATGAGCTTGTAGATCTGCTATTTTGAAAAACCGTGAAAATATTTTTTTAATATTTTTTTCTGAAAAATTGTTAGGATTTAGATTTTTTTTAGACACACCCTCAGGTATTAAAGGGTTAATGAACTTTACACAGCAAAGGGCCCCAGGGCTCCAATGTTTACTGTTGGATTAGCGGTAAGGTGCTTTAAGTCAGTTGGAGGGTTTGAATTGTGTGTTCGTGTGTGTGTGTGTGTGTGTGTGTGGGTTGTGCCTCTCTAGGTGCAGTTGCGGCATTCGTTACCACTCCCCTTGACGTGGCCAAGACCAGGATCATGCTAGCAAAGGTACACACACACACACACACACACACACACACACACACACACACACACACACACACACACACACACACAGACGCACGGAGCACACAAACTAGTCTGCCAGCAAGTGTTAAACAGTGCTGTCAGGTGATGCCTTGCAGACAGTAAGGCAGCATGGCTCCCAGCCTCAACAAAAGCTCAACAACGGGGGAACACACAGGAGAAGGGTGGGCTAAGGTTGCACAGGGACAGTGGTCTTAACACACACACACACACACACACACACACACACACACACACACACACACACACACACACACACACACACACGGACGAGCGTGTACACACATTTATCTTTTGCTTGTGGATTGGGGCGTTATGGACAGTGTCGGGCGGACATGTTTGTGTGCATGGCCAGTGTTAACCCATTCAGACCGGGAACGCATCTGTGTAACCACTTAACCGTTATCTTATACTTTCAAAATGCCATTCAAAAATAGCAGATCTACAAGCTCATAGTGCGAGTGCCACACTATGAGCTTGTAGATCTGCTATTTTTTGAAAAATATTGAACTTTTTTGAATGTATACATTTTTTAAAGCTAATATTAACATTAACTCAAATATTTGCTTCTGGGGGTCCCTGGAACAAAAATATTTTGAGATGGGGGGGGGGGTCCGCAGCCAAATACATATCATTTTGGGGCTCCTTGACATGAAAAGTTTGTGAAGCACTGATATTATCATTAGTGTTTCAGAAAAGGATTGTTAGGATTTAGAGGACATTTGTAGAATCCCCAGAAGCAAAGATTTGAGTTACAAATGTTTGCTCTAAATTGAACATATTTTCAAGATTTTTCAAAATAGCAGATATACAAGCTCGTAGCGCGGCACTCGGTGCCGCGCTACGAGCTTGTAGATCTGCTATTTTTGAACAGCCCAAATGCATCTAAAAAACATGACGCGGACGCGTTCCCGGTCTTAGTGGGTTAAGTGCCGGGGAACCGGGCTGACACTTTCCACCTCAACGCTTCTCGTCACACAGAGGAGAGGTGAACCAGAAGGCCTGGTGTCACCGCTGCACTCTCTCTGTCTGTCTCTCTGCTGGCCTTGCTCTTCGTTTGTCTACTCTGCTTCTCTTTCTCTTTCTTTCTCCCTGCTTCTCTCTCCCACTCTTTCTCTCTCACTCTCTCTCTTTGGGCCATCTCTCAGTCTTTCTTTCTCTCTTTTCTCTGGGCCATCTCTCTGTTTCTCTCTCTTTCTCACGGGGCTATCTCTTGACCTCCTTCGCCGGTCACTTTAACTCCTGTGTGTGTATGTCTTGCCTTCCTTCACTAAGCTTTGTTTGTGTGTGTGTGTGTGTGTGTGTGTGTGTGGTTGGGAGGTAAAGAGTTCAGAGCCACCCCCCCCCTTGCAGCCCCCACCCCACCCGGCCTTGGAGAAAAAACGTGGTGTTCCATTTTCTCATGACTCATAAAAAGAACTGAAATGAGCCCAAAGCAGCTTTTGGACAGGTTTGAGTCTCCGATGGCGGGAGTGGATCTCGGGGCCCATGTGCTGCGCGGTGTGTCACACGCTCACGACCCCCCCCCCCCCCCCCCGACCCCCCTCCTCCCGTGAACATCAGCCGGAAGGAAGAGCAGGTGCTGCTGTTTTTAACATGTTTTATTCGGAATGGCTGGCGAACCCCTTCACGTGAGGCTGAATTGTCTTTTCATTGACAAACTTTCAGGAACGGCTGATGATAACAGTGCAACGTACAGTTTAGGGGTGTAACAGTTAATCAAACTAATCATTTTAATAGAGTATGAAAATTAGCGATAATTGTATGAAATTCGGGATTGGTAATTGGTATTTTTGCACAACACCATTGTGTAAAATACTTTCCTGCCAAAGTCCAGAAAGGTTTTACCATCGAAAGGTTTTACTGTTGAGCTAATTATAGAGCCTGCCTGCTTGCTCAGGGGAGAAATTGAATCGTGACCATCAGGTCAAAATTCGTGTCAGATCCTGTGTCTAGGTGAGACATGACCTTTTGACCCGATCTAAATGTCTCAATAGAAGAGCAGGGCGACTAAACACAACCACCCCAATTGTATAAGTTATATTGTATTAACATACTCTACCATACAG
Organism: Gymnoscopelus microlampas; assembly: GCF_963454915.1. Classification (NCBI taxonomy): domain Eukaryota; kingdom Metazoa; phylum Chordata; class Actinopteri; order Myctophiformes; family Myctophidae; genus Gymnoscopelus; species Gymnoscopelus microlampas. Next base: position 6,465,695 of record NC_139944.1, read on the forward strand.
ATTGGACAAAATGACATTCGATTTTATTAACCCATTGATACCTGGAATGCATCTGTGTCACTGTAGATGTCTTTGGCTATTCAAAAATAGCAGATATACAAGCTCATAGCGCGGCACCGAGTGCCGCACTATGAGCTTGTAGATCTGCTATTTTTGAAAAATCGTGAAAAATATTTTTTTAGGATTTAGAAAATGTTTAGAATCGGCTTCAGGTCTCAATGGGTTAATAAAAAGATACATAGTGTGCCGCTTTAAGTCGTTAATTTATTTGTGTGTGTATATACACACGCTTCCCGATTATTCAATGAATCCCAAAAGTTAGCGATAGAATAATCGCCAAGAAAATGATGGATATTTGCAGCCCTACTACGGTTCGCACGTTGAGACGGGAGAAGGATGGTTGGGGTGGAGGTGGGTGGGTGGGTGGGAGGTGGGTGCTGGAACTTGTCACATTAGTTTCCTCCAGGAAGGGAGCCGGGGAGGAGAAGGGACTTTTTCTTTTCCGCGGTCGGCAGAATGAAAGAGTGGCGTTGTACAGTAGGCACTGTCTGGCAGGAGCCAGCGCCAAGGACGACTGGCAGTTGGCATGGAGGAGGGGAGGGGAGGGGAGAGGAGGGGAGAGGAGGGGAGGGCCACGACTGGCTCGAATCGGGCGGCTCTCCAAAGCACAGCTGGAGCCGTAAAGAAAAGCCTCCGGGGCAGGGGTCTTGCCACGCCACTCTGCCCACAGCCCTGGCACACGCGCACACACACACACACACACACACACACACACACACACACACACACACACACACAGACACACAGACACAGTGTGTGCGTGTCATACGCGGCTACTGTACAGCATGGGCATCGTTCCTGAGGCGGGGCGCATTAACCCATTGAGACCTGAAGCCGATTCTACATGTCTCCTAAATCTCAACAGCTATATCAGTGGTGCTCAATCTTTTTCATGTCAAGGACCCCCAAAATTATATGTATTTGGCCGCAGACCCCCATCAAAATATTTTGTTCCAGGGACCCCCCAGAAGCAAAGATTTGAGTTACAAATGTTTGCTTTAAAAATATATATATTCAAAGATTTGCACACATTTTCACGATTTTTCAAAAATAGCAGATCTACAAGCTCGTAGCGCGGCACTCGGTGCCGCGCTACGAGCTTGTATATCTGCTATTTTTGAATAGCCCAAAGTGTAAAATAATGATTTTTAGCTCAAATCTAAAAATGAGACAGTTCCAGGTCTTAATGGGTTAAGCAGCAGCACGCCAAAACCGCTGGCGTTAGCGGCGCGCTGCACCGCATTCCCTGCCCGCCCGCCCCGCTTGGGGAACGCTGGACGCAGCGAAACACACCGAGTTCACTGTTGATCTGTATAACCTGCTGCAACAGGCCTCCGGTAGTCAGAGGGGGGCTCTGCAGACCCCCCCCGGTACACACAGGACAGTAAACGGCACTCATTCATTCCTTTAACCTGCCCCCCAAAACCGCCTACACGGTACAGAACACAGAGGAGGGGAAATGGTCTCCAAATGTTTATTTGTTAAGTTGAGTCGTTGCAAAACACCATTGATACTGCCGGACCACACAGTCTCTCAACCACTTACTTACGCCCCGGTATGCTGTACTCAGCCAACATAGCCCATATACAAGCTCACTATGCGACGCGTCAGGAACTTGTAAATCAGCTATTTCTGCTGTTTTGGTGACACTCGTGTCACTATGACTCAGCCATAACCATATAAGGAGTTCCCAATGCAGCTACGCCCAAATATGGAGTGTTTTGTCCAGTGGCATAACAAGCGAACAGCGGGCCCCGACGTGAGCTGGTCCTTTGAAATAAAATGTATTTTGGCACAAAAAAAAAAAAACACTTAACGGTTATCGATTAATTAATCGGTAAGGCCTAACGGTAGGTAAACGGTTAATAAAATGTCTCCATTTGGCCATCCCTATTTGTGAAGTTTACATTTTCAGAATGTGCTTGTACTAACTAAGACTAAGTAAAGTAAACAAAGAAAACTATCTGAAGTTGTTGTTATTGTTATTATTAGTTATTATGCCATGATTTTACCGGTCCGGTACCGGTCCGGCCCTCTGGCCCTCTGGCCCTCCTCCATGTGGCCCCTGAGCTAAAATGAGTTTGACATCCCTGGGCTATACAGTAGTTGCCAGTGGTGTAAAGTAACTAAGTACATTTACTCAAGTACTGTACTTTTGAGGTATTTTCACTTTAGTGGAGTATTTCCAGTTTTCAGATCTTTTACTTCTACTCCACTACATCTCAGAGACAAACATTGTACTTTTACTCCACTACAATTATTTGAAAACTTTAGTTACTAGTTACTTTGTAGCTTTTGTTTATTATTACAAAACACACATTAACCACTTCAGCCCTATGTACATTTTGGCCATTTGAAAATGTGGCCATTTGAAAATGGCCAAAATTTTCGATCTACAAGCTCAAAGCGTCGCGATGCGACGCTTTGAGCTTGTAGATCTGCTATTTTCAAAAGATTCGTAGACCTTTTTACACATTTGAAAACTTGTGAAATGGGACATTCTGCATAATGACTATGTCAGCGATCTCCATGTATGGGAATAATGGGGACGAGAAAAAACGGTAGAGTCGTATCTCACCCACACACGTTTGTTACGGCAGAAAGAAACCAGGGAACAGAGGACGAGTTTTGTTCATCCTCTTGTTCTGCCCGGTTCGGTGCATATCACAATTTACAGCTATTTCCTACGCAAACTGAACTGTAGCAGCGCGCATACACACACACACACACACAAACACACAGCCATATACACGGGAGTGATTTACAGGCCGGACCACAGTTATGCTAACCCTGCACCCCCACCCAGCACTCCCTCCACTATGCCTCAGTCTCCTCTCCTCTCCTCTCCTCTCCTCTCCTCTCCACCTCGCTTAATCCATTGAGACCGGGAACGCAGCTGTGTGTCATTTTAAGATTTCTTTGGGCTATTCAAAAATAGCAGATCTACAAGCTCATAGCGCGGCACCGAGTGCCGCGCTATGAGCTTTTAGATCTGCTATTTTATTTTTAAATCGTGAACGTTTGTGCAAATCTTTTTAAATATATATATACTTTTTCAAAGCGATTGCTTCTGGGGGATTCTACAAAATGTCTTCTAAATCCTAACAGTTTTTCTTTAAACAAATACATGTATCAGCGGTGCTCAAACTTTTTCATGTCAAGGACACCAAAATGATATGTATTTGGCCATGGACCCCCCATCTCAATATATGTTGTTCCAGGGACCCCCAGAAGCAAAGATTTTAGTTAAACATTTATATATATTAAAAGATTTGCACGAATTGCATGATACAAAAAAAACTAAAAAAACACTATGAGCTTGTATATCTGCTGTTTTTGAATAGCCAAAGACATCTTTCCCGGTCTTAATGGGTTAACCCTGAGTCACCCTGCGCTGCTGTTGCTACCACCAGCCCCTGCTCCCTTCAGTGGAAATGAATGCACCCACAGAACAGCCCCAAGAAATCCCCTACTTTTGGTTTTTAGTGTTCGCTAAACCATTTTGTGTAAACAGAAGCACTTGACAGAGACTGAGAGAGAGAGAGAGAGGGAGAGACTGAGAGAGAGAATGAAGTGTGGGGGGCAACAGGTGGAGTGGGGTTGGAGGGGGGGTGTCACCTGCGCAAAAAAACAGCTGTCCCTGAAGTGGAATAGAGGGGAGAGAGAGAGAGAGAAGAATGGATGGATGGATGGAAGGAGAGAGAGGTGGGGGGTTAAGGAAGTGTGTGTGAGGAGGAAGACTAAACAAGGGTGTCTGTCCAGCGTTGGGCCGGAAGCGAGGGAGACGTCCCACATCTGTCATCACGCCTCCACTTCTCCGCGGTCAGCCAGAAACCTCTTATCTCCACATTTGAACTTTGTGTGTTTTTCCGCAAATTAACGCCCTACTTGATCATACTACAGTCTCACACAAAAGCATGAAAAGTAGCAGATCTACAAGCTTGAAACGCGTCGCCTCGCGACGCGTTTCGAGCTTGTAGATCTGCTACTTTTCATGCTTTTGAATTTGAATCGGTAAAAGTAACAGTTTTGGACATATGAGGTTTTTCCGATTTGCTCTCTGTCCCTTTCTCCCCTTCCCTCTCTCTCTCCTTTCTAGGGATGGCCAAATGGAGACATTTTATTAACCAGTTTACCGTTAGGCCTTACCGATTAATTAATCGATAACCGTTAAGGAAAAAAAATATATATATTTTTTTTAAGGGCCAAAATACATTTTATTTTGAAGGGCCAAGTCTACACATTTTGTTTTGTGTCTCCAGCAGAGTTTCTAGTGTCTCTATCTCTCTCTGGAAGAGGTTGCGCATAAACTCTGCAGCCGCACTGAGGCGCTCCAACACAAACAATACCAATACAAAGACGAGGAAGAAGAAGAATAAAGTGGAAGTCACGTGTGGTTGCAGGTGTAGACTTGGCCAAAAAACGATTAAAAAACATTTTGGCCCTTTTTTTTACGATTAATTTTAATCGTTAGTATTAACCGGTTGCCGATTTCTTAACGGTTAACGGTTATCGGTTGGCCATCCATACTCCTTTCTCTCTCTATAGCCACTTTTATACACATATATCCCGGAACAGGGACATACTGCAAAGAAGAGCCGTTATTAATGCGAGCTTTTCTCTTTTTTTTCAAACACAGAACCAAACAAAGCCGCCCCCTTTGTGTCTTTTTTTCATGGCATGCCGGCGTTCCCGGAATCAGAGACGCGACGTGCAATACGACAGTGTCTAGTGTTACGCTATGTTGTTTGACACCTGTTGTTGGCATGGTATAGATTCTATACATTTACAACCTATAGCCTGCGTATTTATTTCACACAATACCGAAGTAAAATGGACCGATGACGTGGAAGGACACGGTCACAGAAGCTTCCGGTAGCCTACGTACTGAAGCCTTTCTCCTTCACAGCGCGACATGAAGGGCGTCTTTCCAAAAATAAGAAGAGCCAGCTGAAGTAGTGACACCCACTAAATAAGAGCATTCTAAAGTTACCAAACTCACTTCATATCCTCATTTCTCTCTCATCCCCTTTTCTCTCGTTCGCTCGATCCTCTCTCTCTCCCTTTCTCACGCGTACGCACACACAACGATAAGACGGCCGACGTTAGACTAAACATTTACGATAGCCTACACATTCATTCAACATGATACGCACTCAAAAGACGTGTACATACTGTTTATTTGGACTATAAGCCTGTTAAATTAGGATAATTGAGTCTGTTCGAGATGGGGTGATCTTTACAGTGGCGGACTCGTGCAAGCGTCTTTGCGCGATCGGAAAAATACGTCGAAGGAGGCCCGGACCGGTGGCGTATAGCGGTCCGGGCACCCGAGGCTAAAATCTAGCCTGACATGCGCGTCTCGGGTTTGAGTCCCGATCCCGACGGAACCCCTGTTCTGTCCTAGCCCTGCCTGCTGTGCATACAGATGTGGATTGGGCTCTGCGACTGCACCCACACCTGGCACAACAGTGGAACAACAGTGTTACACGTGTGTGTCATTTCCAAAAAACAATTCTTCCTGGGAGACGCTCATTTTGCTTCAATCAATGTCGTCCTATGTATGTGCGTTTCTGCAATATTTTACAACCAACGCATGTGTATCGCGTGAATCATTCCCAGTGATGGGTTTTTGCGTTATTCCATGCCTGGAATAACAACATTCCCACCTTGAACAGGCTCTCTCTCCCTCTCTCTCTCACTCAACCTAGGCTGGGACGGCCACGGCTAGCGGCAACATCCCACTGGTGCTGTATGATGTATGGAAGAGCCGAGGACTTACAGGGTGAGTCTTAACGTTTTTATTTGTGTGTGTCCGAGAGAGAGAGAGAGAGACTTTTAACCTATCCAATCCTGGGAACGCATCTGTGTCACTTTAGATTTCTTTGGCTATTCAAAAATAGCAGATCTACAAGCTCGTAGCGCGGCACTTGGTGCCGCGCTATGAGCTTGTAGATCTGCTATTTAAAAAAAAATAATAATCGTGAAAATGTGTGCACATCTTTGAATATACCAATTTTGAACTCAAATCTTTGCTTCTGTGGGGTCCCTGGAACAAAATATTTTGAGATGGGGGTCCGCGGCCAATACATATCATTTTGGGGGGTCCTTGACATGAAAAAGTTTGAGAACCACTGATATTATAGCAGCATAAGTTTAAAAAAGCAAAACTGTTAGGATTTAGAAGACATTTTGTAGAATCTTGAGCTACAAGTGTTCGCTTTATAAAGTATATATGTATTCAAAGATTTGCACACATTTTCACGATTTTTCTCAAAAATAGCAGATCTGCAAGCTCATAGCGCGGCACTCGGTGCCGCGCTATGAGCTTGCAGATCTGCTATTTTTGAATTGCCCAAAGAAATCTAAAAATGACACGGACGCGTTCCCGGTTCGAATGGGCTAACGAGAGCCATCAATTCAGAGAAAAGTCCAGAGGTCACTCAAGCTGTTTAAAAAACTAACAGCTCTTAATACAAACATCTATATATTTTCTCCTTCTGTCTCCCTGCTTTGGAAAAAAAAAAATCCTCTTATTTTACGTGATTTGATGTAACTCGCCCTGATTCCGCGCATAATTGAGTATGATGACAGGGCCGCGACTCCGGGGACGGGGGATTTACGACCGCAGCTGAAAAACGAGCCGTGTAAAAGCTTTCTCTTTGCCTGCTTGGTGTACAGCTGTATTGATTAAGGTATTATACAGGGGGGGGGCAAGTGGAAGGGGTTTTATTTGAGCGTTTTTTTTTTATGTGTTTATGATGCGGGGGGCTAGGAGAAAAAAAGGGCCAAGTCTAATGGGACTAGCCGAGGCGCTGCCAGCGCTCAAACAAACCCGCGCCCCCCCCCCCCACCGTGGTTGAATAATGGGGCCCTTGCTTGTGTACAAGTCACCGTCATTTAGCTAAGATGCTACGCGCTTGATGCTCATAACAGACTAGGGTCTGGGACGGGGGCCAAACGCCAGTGGAACAAGAGAAATGCTCTCTCTGTCTCTCTTGTTCTCTCTCTGTCTTTTCCAACTTGTTCTCTCTCTCTCTCTCTCTCTGTGAACAAAATAAATGGCAGCATTTGTTGTGTAGGCTGCTGGCGCTGGAATCTAATCAAAGAGTAATTAGAATTCTATTTCCGCTTGGGGTTTTTCTGTGCTCAACGGGGGGGCGATTCCCTTAAGTACACATGGCTCGAGGGGGGGGGGGGTCGGGGTGAGGGGGAGGGTCTCGGTAGGGGAGGAGGAATGCATTACGGGGAGAAGATATCGCCGCTTGCATATTTAAAAAGTGAAAACCCGTGATCACCATACATGAGGTATAAAGAGCTATTAAAGCCCCCCAGCTGCAGTGCTAACCCGATGGTAATTTAAAGGGCTAGTCTTTGATGCCCCCCCCCCCCCATATCCCACCACCTCCACACCACCAAGTCCACCTTTGATACCCCCCCCCCCCCCCCCTCCCCTCCCTTCTCTCTTACTGATTATCTCCACGGGTTGGTTACCGTACAGCCAGCTGCAGCGCATAGAGGACAACGAGCGCAATGACCTCTGCTCTGACACATCGCACATACGCCATGGGGCCAGCGGTGGAAAAAAAAGTACTCAAACGTTTCACTTAAGTAAGAGTATCAATGCTGCAATGTGGAAGTACTCTGTTACAGGTAAAAGTCCCAAATTCAAAATTGACTTGAGTGAAAGTACAAAAGGTATTGGCTTCAAAATGTACTTCAAGTACCAAAAGTAAAAGTACTAAAATGTTTGAAAATAGCTGATCTACAAGCTCACAACGCGTCGCGATGCGACGCGTTGTGAGCTTGTAGAGCTGCTATTTTCAAATAGCCTAGTTATAAAATATGGCTAAAGTAGTTAATGTGTGTTTTATAACGTAATAATTTATATCTGCAAAGTAACTAGTAACTCAAGTTTTCAAATAATTGTAGTGGAGTAAAAGTACAATATTTGCCTCTGAGATGTAGTGGAGTAGAAGTAAAAGTATCCCTACAGTACTTGAGTAAATGTACTTTAGTTACTTTACACCACTGCCACATCGCTATACGCCAGGGGCATTCTGAGAGAAAAAGAAGCGAGACGTAGAGAAAGAAGAGGGGATTCGATAAGAGAGGACCCTCCAAAAAAAAAAAGGAGGAAGGAGCTTGTGTGAGAGACAACGGGGGAGAGAAGGGGAAAAGTGTTTTAGCCCTCTCCTCCTGTGTGTGTGTGTGTGTGTGTGTGTGTGTGTGTGTGTGTGTGTGTGTGTGTGTGTGCGCGCCGCAGGGCCAAAGGGCCCTTGTGGTTGTGCCGGTGCATGCCTGCTACAAATTGCTGGGCCTTTAAAGCTGTAATTATGGTAATAGGCCCAATTGCAGTGCAGCGAGGCTCCAAAGTGCTGCCATGTGTGTGTGTTGTGCCGTGCCCCAGAGGACCCTGGGTTATAGGAGAGAGAAGTGTCCCCCCCGCCCCCCAGAGCCACGGTTAACCCTTTAAGACCGGGGAACGCTATCTATCTGCGTGTCATTTTAAGATTTCTTTGGGGCTATTTAAAAATTGCAGATCTACAAGCTCATAGCGCGGCACCGAGTGCCGCGCTATGAGCTTGTAGATCTGAAATATATATATTTTTTAATCCTGACAATGTGTGCAAATCTTTTGAATATATATATATATATACATTTTTAACTCAAATCTTTGCTTCTGGGGGGGGGGGGTGGATGGGTCCCTGGAACAACATATTTTTAGATGGGGGTCCACGGTCAAATACATATAATTCTGGGGGCTCCTGAACCACTGATATTATAGCAACATGCATTTAAAAAAAACAAAAAAACTGTTAGCATTTAGAAGACATTTGTAGAATCCCCCCAGAAGCAAAGATTTGAGTTACAAATGTTCACTTTGAAAAATATATATACATTCAAACAATAAAACAATAAACAGCAGATCTACAAGCTCATAGCGCTGCACTCTATGAGCTCGTAGATCTGCTGTTTTTGAATAGCCAAAATAAATCCAAAAAACGCCACAGATTCTTTCCCGGGGTCTATATGGGTTAACCCCCAACAGGAAAAAACAATGAGCCCGACCAGACCCCAAAGTAACAAAGCAAGACTAACACAGGCACAGTTGTCCCTCCAGACTCTGGGTTTGTTTTTGTATCGTATTTCATTTAGACAGATGCTAGGGGTTGATGTCTACTGCTGTGGTTCTCAATTTTTATCATGTCAAGGACCCACAAATTGATATGTATTTGGCCACGGGACCCCCTCCATCTGAAAATGTTGCCAGGGACCTCCAGAGGCAAAGATTTGCAGTAAAACGTTTTTTTTTTTTCGGATTGTATTGGTTGAAAACGCTCCACACACCGACCCCGTTCGGTGATGAGCAACTCTCTCCTGCTGTGCCCCCGCAGGCTATATTTAACCCATTAAGACCGGGAAAGCATCTATTTTAACCACTTAACCATTATCTTATACTTTGTCTATTCAAAAATAGCAGATCTACAAGCTCGTAGCTCATAGTGCTACGAGCTTGTATATCTGCTATTTTGGAATAGCGCAAAGAAATCTAAAAAAATGACACAAAGATGCGTTCCCGGTCTTAATGGGTTAACTCCATCCGTCTTGTGAGCCGATTGGCCGACGATCGGGGCTGATGACTGATCTGTATGGCCGGGCCAGCCAGTGATGTCACGGTGAATCAGTCCCACCGGGGTGGGGGGGGGGGGGGGGGGGGGGGGGGGTTGTCTGGCTCTCTCTCTCTGTTCCACAGGTGGGCTTGATCTCAGACAGGAAAGTGACAGTCCAGGGGTCGATTTGTTGGACGCACACAAAAGACACACAGATTGTTATTTCATCGTTTTTACGTCCTCGCACTGGGTTTTAACATGGGAAGACCCAGTGCGAGGAACACTGCATTAAAGGGATATTTCACTTTAAAAAAAACTTTGGGTCATTTCATCGTCTACTCAGGCTTTTGTGAGCCCGCCAATCAGTTTTTAAGTTGCTCGATTCAGTATTTAGACATTTGATATTCATTTTATCAGACACGCCCCCTTCCTATACAAACCCATTATAACTTTAAACTCCATGTTAGATTCATCAAAAACACCCGTCCTTGGTTCTGGTGACTCACCCTAAATACTGAATCAAGCAACTTAAAAACGGTCTGGGGGGCTCACAAAAGCCTGAGTAGATGATAAAATCACCCAAAGTTTTTTAGGAAGTGAAATATCCCTCAGTGTTTTACCCGAACAATGAGTCGGGGAGTAAATATCCTCTCTTTTTTAAAGGTATGTTTCCTACAATTTTGTTTATTTCACTATTCACTATTGAATAGGGCTTAACTGGTCAGTTCACAATGTATTTTTGTGCGTTTGGGTTGACATTAAGCCACATTTAGACCTGAAAAAAACCCTGTCTAAATCCTGACCTAAGTTTTCTGAAAAAGATATTTATTCAAAAATTACCCAAAAAATGACGTTGCTATATACTGTACATATACTTACAAATAGGAGTTCCTGCCCAAAAATGGGTTACATTTATCTTTTGGGTCTCCAGCTAAAAACAAGTGTGGCAACCCACTGCATGAATTGTTTTATCCCATTAAGACCTGGAACGCATCCGTGTCACTTTAGATGTCTTTGGCTATTCAAAAATAGCAGATATACAAGCTCATAGCGCGGCACTCGGTGCCGCGCTATGAGCTTGTAGATCTGCTATTTTTGAAAAATCTTGAAAAAAAAATGTTTTAGATTTGAGAACCTGAGAATCGCCTCAGGGTCTTAATTGTTTTAATCTGTGCTCTGCTGCTGGCAGGACAAACATTGGTCAAGCGGTGTGTTGGCTGGCTAATGGTCCGGTATGTACAGTATATACATACATACAGGTTAACGCCATGCTTCTTCCCCCCCCTATCGGCTGTTTCCTTTCTGACCGCTTGGCCTCGGGCTGCATTGTGTCGTCATTGTGTGAGGACCAGCACCAGCAGGCCGTCAAGCAGACAGGAGGTGATAGATAGCATGTGGGAAAAACGACAGGCAAGACGACAGGCTCTGAGTAATGTCTCCCGTATTATTTAGACCAGCCTAAGCATTTACACTTGTACGTGCTTACATGAACCCAAGCACACTTGTTTGTGTGCGTGTGTGTGTTTGTGTGTGTGCGCACACAGTGTTGGAAGAAGTACTCAAATGTTGTACATAAGTAAAAGTATTAATACCACAAGGGTAGAAATACTTGAGTAAAAGTGTAAAATATACTTAAAGTACTAAGTGAGGCAGAATGTCCCATTTCACAAGTTTTCAAAATGTAAAGAGATTTTTTTGAAAATAGCAGATCTACAAGCTCGAGCTTGCAGATCTGCTATTTTCAAATAGCCGAAGTATATAAAGTGTTGAAGTGGTTAATGTACGTTTTGTAATAATAATCAACATCTGAAAGTAACTAGAGTTTTCATGTCATTTTAGTGGAGTCAAAAGTACAGTATTTGGTTCTGAGAAGTAGTGGAGTAGAAGTAAAAGTACTGAAAATTGGAAACGCGCCAGTAAAGTAAAAAAAAAAATACCTACAAATGTTACCGAAGTACGTAGTACTTGAGTAAATGTACCTAGTTACACCACTTTATGCACGCACTAACTCCTTTTTTTCTCCCTCGCTTTCACAATCATGCAAGCACACACATTCAACACACACACACATGCACACACGCGTGCACTCACCTACCTCGCCCCCTTCGCTGCCTGCCTTTCCCATTCCCAAAACAGCCGATCTAGGCCAGGGGGCATTGCATTCTGAAACGTGGAGAGTTGTGGGAATGGTTGAGATGGTTGGGAGATCCGCTGACATGCTTGGCACCTTGTACATAGCTTTAGCAGTTGACAAAATTGATGTATTAGCGAGGTAAGGCCGTTTGTGACCCCATTTTCTAAATGGAGAGCACCATAAAACTGTCTCTTCCCCCCCCCCCCCACCCCCACAGGTGGTACCATAAGATAAGATAACATAACGGCAAAACTGTACTGATCCCCCAGAGGGACATTCAGGTGTCACAGCAGCAACAGCTGCAATCCACAAAAAAAATCGAAATATACAGTGAATTTATGAATGAATATGATATAACGTTGTTGTCGGGCAGAAACCTCTTATCTCCTCTTATAACCTTTTTGAGTTTTTTTTGTTTTGTTAACCCATTAAGGCCGGGAAGGGAACGCATCTGTGTCCTTTTAAGATGTCTTTGGGCTATTCAAAAATAGCATATATACAAGCTCATAGCGCGGCACCGAGTGCCACGCTATGAGCTTGTATATCTTCTATTTTTTTAAATTATTTAAATCGTGCAATTTGTGCACATTTTTGAATATATATACATTTTTAACTCAAATCTTTGCTTCTGGGGGGTCCCTGGAACAACATATTTTGAGATGGGGGGTCCGTGGCCAAATAATATCATTTTGGGGGTCCTTGACATTTGACAAAGTTTGAGCACCACTGATATGGAAACATATGTTTTTTAAAAGAAAAACTGTTAGGATTTAGAAGACATTTTGTAGAATCCCCCAGAAGCAATCGCTTTAAAAAAGTATATATATATTCAAAAGATTTGCACAAACTTTCACGATTTAAAAAGAAAATAGCAGATCTACAAGCACTCGGTGCCGCACTATGAGCTTGTAGATCTGCTATTTTTGAATAGCCCAAAGACATTTTAAAATGACACACAGCTGCTAGTCAATCAACAATGGGTGTATACAGTACACTATTATTCCCAGTCTCTTAACAGTCTGACATCACTGAGTATATGAATACATTTGTGCAGACTATCAACAATTAATATTACTAGACCATACCCGTAGGGGAATATGAGCACCCAAAGTGTGCAGTTTGGCTTATGCGCTGAGAACAGATAGTTTATCAGGGATGGAAAGTGAGTTTGTACTGTGTTAGTACAGTGGTTCTCAAACGTTTTTATGTCAAGGACCCCCAAATTGACACTTGATAGCCCGCGGACCCCCATTTGAAAAGATATGCCAGGGACCCCATAAGAGAGTTTTTTTTTACGGCTCTAGCAGTGAATCTCAACCATTTTAATTTGAAGGACCCCCAGTTTGACATGCATTAGGGCTATGGACCCCCATTTAATGGTATTTCTATGTCTTGGACCCCAATTTATATCGTAAAGTCTATGTTTATTTAACTCTGAGAGTGTACGAATGGAACCAAATGGACCCCTTAGAGTCCATTTGGTTCCATTTGTACACTCTCAGAGTTACAGACCCATAAGGGTCCATTTGGTGCCTAATCTATCATTTAGCTGGGTACCCCCTGGAACTCCCTCAAGGACCCCTGGGGGTCCCCGGACCCCACTTTGAGAACCAATGGTGTAGTCGTGTCCCGCACATCCCGTCGTGGAGGCACAGAACAAACACCCGCGCATATAACAGGCGGAGGCATCCCCCGTCGCGAGCGCGCACAAACACACACACACACACACACACACACACACACACACACACCACGGTACATCCATGCGGCCCGTGGCCCGTCGGGAACACACACGGGCGTCGCGCAAACACAAATAATGTACATTGTGACACTGCCAGTGCCTCCCCAACGTGCATGCACACGTGTGTGTCGACGCATACACGGCCGCGGACCCAAATTGTGGGGCGATCATCTCCCCCACCCACACACACACACACACACACACCACGGAGGCACGATGCTACTCGTCCCCCCCCCCCCCCCCCCCCCCCGGGTCCCGTCGGAAACACACACACACACACCAGACTTTTTTCGCACACACGCCCACTTTTAGATCCAGTCCTATTTTAAAAGTCTGCGCATGGGGGACTCGCGTATCCGCACGCCTGGTGTAGCCGCTATCATTGATAATTAATTGGATCTAAACAAACGCGCTGTACGCACCACGCATACGCTCGCTTTGAAAAGTGTGGTGTAGATGGGCCGTAAGAATGCACTGAAAGACTGGACGGGGTCTATGGTGTGGTATCAGGCTAAGCTCACTGGCAGCGTGGATGTTGTTGCCATGTCGGCCTACTGTAAGCGGTTTAGGGCCAATATTGGTGGTAGTGTGTTTTGGCGTTGGTTGTGAAAGTGCAGGTGGGTGTGGGGACGTGTTGTGAGCTTGTAGATCGGCTGTTTTCCAAGAGGCAAGGTATATGTGTGAAGGCGCTTCGTTTGGCCTTCTTTTCATAGACCTTGTTGCTTATAGGGTTCGTTTCGTTTGGCCTTGTTTTCATAGACCTTGCTGCTTGTTTCTCTCGCGAAACCTGGCAACGACGCATGCGCAGTTTGATCAAGAGTCGACCCAAGACACCACCGTCCGTGAGGGTACTAGAATTATAGTAGGATGAATTCATATATACAGTATTTACAGTCTGTCAACAATGAATGATACAGTATGTTAACTAGAACGCTGCGCTCAGCAGAGCTTATGGGGGGATACCACTCGTTTTCAACATTGAACTATGTCTTTAATTTGTTTAATTGCCTAGAACTGGAGAATTGATTGAGGTCATGTGATCAGTGACATGCGCAAGGTGCACTTTTGGCTCCGCCCCCTCAGCCAAAAGTGCACCCTGCGCATGTCACTGATCACATGACCTCAATCAATTCTCCAGTTCTAGGCAACATAGATGGGGGGGGGGGGGGGGGCTTTTATTCAGTTCAATGTTGAAAATGAGTGGTATTCTCCTTTAAAGCGCACCCTACCTCCCTCCATCGTTGTGTCTGTGTGGGGCATGTGATGAAAATGTTTTGGTGTTTACTGGAGTATTTCCAATTGTTTATACTTTCACTTCTACTCCACTACATCTCGGAGGATAATATTGTACCTTTACTCCACTACAATTATTTGAAATCTTTAGTTACTAGTTACTTTGCAGATATAAATTATTACATTATGAAACATACATTAACCACTTTAGCCCTATTTTATACCTACAATATCTACAAGCTCACAACGCGTCGCATCGCCAATACTTTTGTACTTTTACTCAAGTAAATTTTGAATTCCGGACTTTTACTTGTAACAGAGTACTTATTGATACTTTTACTTTAGTAAAACATTAGAATACTTTTTTCCACCACTAGAGTGTGTGCGTGTGCGTGTGCGTGTGCGTGTGCGCGTGCGCGTGCGCTTGTGTGTGTATGTGTGTGTGTGTGTGTGTCTGTGTGTGTGTGTGTGTGTGTGTGTGTGTGTGTGTGTGTGTGTGTGTGTGTGTGTGTGTGTGAGAGAGAAAGACACAGGGCAATGGGGGAAATGCTAGGATAAACGATGCTGATTGTTAAGGCCTTGTGACAATTACGTCTGAACGGGGCGGATTGGGAACACAAATCAACCCTGGAATTTCAATGACAGCGGCCCCCCTCATATCTGTCCACAATGACATGAAAATAATAAAGTCATTAGAGCGTCGCAGCCGAAGTGTGTCGACCGTCTGATCAATCAGTCTTCTACGCCACTGTTTCCCAAACAGTGGCTCAGGACCCATATGTGGGTCGCATTTTCATGGGTCGCGAGGAAATACCCCTTTATTCTTTGTTTCCTACATTTTGTTTTTGATTCTTATTATTTCAAACGATTTTCCAACAATTCACAGTTAACTCATTGACTGCCATGGACGAGTTAACTCGTTAACTGCCGTTGCCCACACTGCCAGCGACGAGTTGTGAGTTTTTTCACACAGAACCAGGAGTTTACGTGATCAGAAGATGTACTGCTCGATTCACTTTCTGGTTAACTTATTACTGAAAAAGGCTGCTGTGTATTTTCTTTTTTTCACTATGTATTTTTGGCCGAGACATGCTATTTTCAAAGCCGTATAACAAGCGAACTGGAGGTCGCGATGACATGTTTTCTTTTTCTTCACGGAAGCACAGTGAAACCCTCCTTGATTAGCAACCATCAGGGGATCGATCATACTGGAGATAAATATTCTGTGACTACTTGAAAAGGTAAGCAAATCCTGGCAGTGGGTGAGTGTTTCAATGTATATACTCTGGCAGTTAACACATCGCCATAGACGCAGATCTGCGTTCTATTTGATTAATCACTTGCCTGCCAGAACGCAGATCTGCGTTCTATTAAAAAGAAGTTGAAAATTCCACAAGGGGCGCCCTAACACAGCTTTGGAATGATCGATCGTCACTCAGAGAAGAAGTATGTGGATGTGACGTCATTCCAAAAAACGTCACATCCATCCACCCTGACTATGTTATTTTTAGAAAAACACTCCTATCTCAGTTGTTTTGCATTGAAAACCACCCATTTTCAACGTGCCATAGCCCCAAAATGGCCGATCGCGGGTGGAATGTTATTATTCCAGCGTACACACAGATGCCTCCGCCTCCTCAGAGGGACTTTTTTTGTTTTTGTTTTTTGTACACAATGTGGCTTCCACAGCGTTTCAAAGATCGTCGGCTTAAGGTAATTACGCTGGCAAGGGGATAAACAACGATGTTTGATATCTTGCCAGGAGATGTGTTAAAGAGTTACAAACGTCTCTCAAAAGAATTCCATAACAAAAATAGCCGATCGTGTTTGTGAGCTTGTAGATCGGCTATTTTCACTTTAGTTTGCCTCCCGGGGGGGAGACCTCGCATTTCTCTTTCAGGGTCTCGAGCTAAAACATTTCGGAAACGCCGCTCTACACCCCATGCTCCATGTAGGCTTATATGAAATACAGTCATATTTTGACAGCGCTGGAAACCCGAGGACAAAAAGAAGACGGTAGCAGTCAAATCGTATTACCGTCTTCATGCGTTGTTGGGTTTTATGTGTGGGAAAGAGTACGTGCACCATATGCCCAGTTGTCTAGTTCAGCTCCATAGCCTCGCGTACGTGTGTCGTCCACCCCCAGCCTGGAGGGACGGTGGCTCTGAGATTTTGAAAAATATTTAGGAATTGAGTTCCTTGGCACTGCTAGCAATGCTGTATGACACTGATCCGCCTAGTAGTTAGGGAGATTAGCCGCAAACGCGCGCACACACGGACACACACACACACACACACACACACACACACACACACACACACACACACACACACACACATTATGTTAACCCATTAAGACCTGGAACTGTGTCATTTTTAGATTTGAGTTAAAAAGCATTATTTTACACTTTGGGCTATTAAAAAATAGCAGATCTACAAGCTTGTAGATCTGCTATTTTTTGAAAAATCGTGAAAACGTGTGCAAATCTTTGAATATATATATTTTTTAAAGCGAACATTTTTAACTCAAATCTTTGCTTCTGGGGGTCCCTGGAACAAAAATATTTTGATGGGGGTCCGCGGCCAAATACATATCATTTTGGGGGTTCTTGACATGAAAAAAGATTGAGCACCGCTGATATAGAAACATACGTTTTTCAGAATACTGTTGGGATTTAGGAGACATGTAGAATCGGCTTCAGGTCTTAATGGGTTAAGGCTATCAACAACGAACATAAGCATGTTTATGTGTACTGTCTTATCGACAGTGAATCTGAGAATGAATATATAGACGGTCTGTCAACAGACCTTTGACATTATGTACAATCTATCAACACTATGAATGAAAATCAGTACAGTCTTGCTTTAACCCATTAATGGGTTAACCCATTAAGACCGTCTGTGTCATTTAAAGATATCTTTGGCTATTCAAAAAAATAGCAGATATACAAGCTCATTGTAGATCTGCTATTCTAGTTATTTTTTGTGAAGATTTGTGCAAATATTTGAATATTTATGTATTTTAAAGCGAATGTCTTCTAAAACGTTCTAAAATAGCAGATATACAAGCTCATAGCGCTATGAGCTTGTATATCTGAATAGCCAAATAGCCAAAGAAATCTTAAAATGACACAGATATGTTTCTGGTATTAAAGGGTTAACAGGCATCCCAGCTCGCTCGGAAACAAACACACTCACACCAACATTGTACTGTACGCAGGCACACACACACACTTTTTCTCCATTACATCTGGCTTGGACAGCAACACCACCAGATGAGTGTGGGGGCGTATTGGCAGACAGGGGGTCTTAGTAAGCGAATCGCAGTCCAACAAGTTAGAATGGTTGTCCAGCTGACAGGGGGAGAGAGAGAGAGGGAGAGAGAGAGAGAGATGGATGGAGATCAGGAGACGAACAGACGGGAAAGAGCGAGCATGTGTTAAAGGAGTGATATCAGACGACATGGCAAGAACGAGGCGGAGACAGAGAGCGAGAGAAATGCCAGACGATTCGTGCCAGCTGAAGGGGGGGCACGGGGAGAGAGAGAGAGAGGGGTGGAGAAATGGACAGTAGTAGTGGACAAAGTAGTGCACTTCGTAGTCCGAGTCAAAGTATATAGATATTCTTGGTTAAATACTGCAAGTATGCAAAAGTACACATTACAAAGTGCATTTTCTTTAAAAAAAAAAAATCTTTTTCACGATTTTTCAAAAATAGCAGATCTACAAGCTCATAGCGCGGCACTCGGTGCCGCGCTATGAGCTTGTAGATCTGCTATTTTTGAATAGCCGAAGAAATCTAAAGTAACACAGATGCGTTCCAGGTCTTAATGGGTTAATATCAACGCATTGCCGTTTTGACATTTTTAGACACAGCAGCATAATCAAAGAAAAAAACATATTGCGAAGGTAGCAGATCTGCAAGCTCGCAACGTCATGACCTTGTAGATCTGCTATTCTCGCCGCTGATATTTGAAATGGGGGGCTGAAGGAGAAATGCAGTGGGAGTCATCAGAAAGTACAATATTTGCCGGAGTGAAAGTCATAAGCAAAAAGAAAAAAAAATGTCCTCCACCGCTGTGAAATATACGGAGGGGAAGAATGGACAGCGCAGGGACGTGTGTGGATGTCATCTGGCCATCCGTCACGCACAGAGAGAGAGAGAGAGAGAGAGAGAGAGAGAGAAGGTCCAGGGAGAGACCCTTGGGGAGGTGGGGTTGGGGGGGGGGCTTGAGGCCTAATCCCCAAAACAGCTGTGGGGACGGGGGGCGGCTCTCTCATGGCCCCGTCATCGCATCCTCTGACCCTTGCAACGTCAACAGCTTCTTGCCCCCCCCCCCTTGAAGGGTGCAGTGCGGCCCTTGAAGGCCGCACTGCACCCCTCTAAAACAGATCTGCCAGATCTGCTTTTTATAATTTCCACGCTATGTTTTATTTGAAAATAGCCGATCTACATGCGACGCGTTTTGAGCTTGTAGATCTGCTCTTTTCAAACAGCTGATGTATATGTTAAAGTGCTCACGTGGCCCATAGTCGCTTCTTTTGGGCTGGTTTTCCTTAGGCCTGGTTGCTTGTTTCTCTCACAGAATCTGGCAACACTGCTCTAAAAGTGCCTCATAGGCCTCATCGTGGCCCTGATGTTAGATTGGTTCCCAGAGACCCCCGTCTCTCTCTCTTTCTCTCTCTCTCTCCACACCCCCGAAAGCACTTTGCCGCACATCACCAGTCCATAAAGCCATTAGGCCATAATGAACACGCTTGCGGTGTTATTGTTATTATACGAGTTACTTTGACAACTGTAGCGGTGGTGTAATCTGATGAATATTACGACCCTCATTACGTATTATTGCTTTTTTTTATAACCCATTAAGACCTGGAACGCATCCGCGTCATTTTTAGATGCGTTTGGCTATTCAAAAATAGCAGATCTACAAGCTCATAGCGCGGCACTGAGTGCCGCGCTATGAGCTTGTAGATCTGCTATTTTTGAAAATTAGTTAAAATGTGTGCAAATCTTTGAATATATATATATTTATATTTGTAAAATATTTTGTTTCAGGGACCTCCAGAAGCAAAGATTTGAGTTAGAAAATGTTGTTTCAAAAAATACATGTATTCAAAGATTTGCACAAAATGTTCAAGATTTTTCTAAAATAGCAGATCTACAAGCTGGGAGCACGGCACTTGGTGCCGCGCTATGAGCTTGCAGATTTTGGCTATTTTTGAGTAGCCAAAGTGTAGTATAATGGTTATTGCTCAAATCTAAAATGACACAGATGTGTTCCCGGTCTTACTGGATTAACAGGGTTGTCAGCAGTTAGCAACAAGATTTACCCACGACTTTAGCCAAAAAAGCTCAACATTGCTACAAATTTGACCGTGTTGTAACATTCCAGAGATGTTTCCATTTTCCCTTCCCGGGACTGATACCCGCAACTTGCCTATCGGTCGATACCGAGCACCAACCTGATGCCAAAGGCATAATAAATACAAAAAAAGACATGGAATAAATAACAATTCCATTAACACATTGACCGGATCGGCAAAACCGCATCCCGAATAAGTCCGTTTCCGGTGGTGTTACAATGAAATGTGCCGTATCGAAAATGGAAAAAAGTTTTTTTTTTCGAAAAAAAGGAAAAAGCACCAGTTGGCGCATAGCCCGTAGGCTACGGGATCGGCGCTTTACGGTTGGATTTATCGGCCCCTAGGCTACGGGCCTGGCGGTCAATGTGTTAATAATTGTTGTAAATAGTGCAGTAAAACAGTAGTGCAACATCAACTGGTAACACCCACCTATAGAACAAACATGGGTAAATTCTCCTTCAACAGCACTGCCACCCTAAGTGTGGAAGGCCCTTACAAAATGTGGTTCACTGGCATCCTTCAAAACAGCCCTGAAAATGTACCTTTCGGGAGGCGAAAGGGGGAGGCAGTTATAAAAGGGGGGAGGCGACCCCCCCCCCCTTTTTTTTTCTCTTTACCCCCCCCCCCCCCCCCCCCCCCACATATAGTGTTTTTACCCCCCCCCCCCCCCCCCCCACATATAGTGTTTTTACATTTGTGACGGTATCGAATGTTTGGTGCTATCTTTTGTTGATGAGTTGAATACCTAGGACCCCAATGGAAACAAGACCGCAAGGACTTTGTGGGTGTTCTCCTTTTAGACAAAGTCTAACTGTTACGCGTGCTCTTTTATAGTTCTGTCCAATAAAATATTCAATATTCAATCAACTGAAGCATTCAGACACACAAATCATCGTTCACTATAAATGTAACATCTGCGTGATAAATTGCGTGCCATGACTGGTATCGGACTGGCGTATACACTGGCATACTCGCCGATACCGACACCAGCATTTTTAGGCAATATCGGCAGCTTTTCCCGATACTGGTTGTAGGTATGGGAACAACTCTAAACATTACAGTTTATTAGAGTTGATGATGTGTACATCATAAAGGACAACGGTGTCACTATCTTGTGTCTCTTCTCTGCAGGCTGTTTGCTGGCGGCCTGCCCAGGATGACCTTCATCAGCGTGGGCGGCTTCATCTTCCTGGGAGCCTACGAGAAAGTCCGCCACAGCCTCCTCCTATAGCACGCCGGTTTCCCAAAGTCTGGTCCGGAGGCCCCACCAGGGGTCCAAAAGGACCCTTAAGGGTCTGTAACTCTGAGATTGTACAAATGGAACCTTTTTTTCTCCCTTCTTTTTAATCATCTTTGGGAACCCCCGATCTACACTGTAAAATTGTGCGTTAATTTAACTCTGAGAGTGCAACAAATGGAACCAAATGGTTACTAATGTTATAGTCCCTTTCAACACAGTCTCACTGCCCCGAAGTCACATATTGACTTTTTTGCAGAACGCCTTCTAGTCACATTGTGACTGCCCAACGTCATAATGTGACTTCCCAGCAGTCATAATGTGACTTTAGGGTAGCTCCATTGAGATACATAGCTGAATAGACAACATGCGTTAAAAGCTGTGGTTTAAATGCAACATAACACACGTCACCACCCAAACAAACCTGGAAATATTCTGTGCATTTTCATATTTTGTTGATCATTTTTCGATAAGTGCTTGTTGAGAACGATAGATTTGTTTAACTTTTCCAACCCCCTGACGTCACGTCAGATTACTTCCTGCATTCTGCGACGTCTTTTTCAGTGTCAATAAAGATCTGACAAAAAGAGGACCAAAAAAATGTTTTATGATCTATCTATCTATCTACATAAACGTTCAAAAGTGCTGACCCTATGGCCACAAATGTTGCAATTATGTACGGGTCCTTAAAAGTACCCGTATCTTCCGTATTTTTTAATGAAAAGTATTTTAATCTGATTGGTGGCCATTTTATCAGAGAGTTGTAATGTTGCGTGAGTGCAGTACACCTCTCAACCCATAGGGTCACGTGAAAACATATGGCAGAAATGGCCAGCAATTGGATTAAAAGGTTTTTTATTGAACATTAAAAAAAATACGGGTACTTTTGAGAAACCATATATAATTATAACATCCGTGGTCATAAGTTAGTATCTTTTTATTTGAAATGTGAACGTTTATGTAGATGTACGGGCTGTAAATGTAGAAGTGCAAACACCAGGTTAAAGTTTCGCCATGCCTGCCATAATTTATTCTACATCTACATAAACGTTCAAAGTCACAAACATTATTATCATTCTTAAGTTAATTAAAATAATGTTAATTATTGTCTGAGCCCGGAACTGTTATTTCTGATCGTCCATTTAAATAATCGTTCATTATTTAAATGGATTATTATTGGTTATTAAACCATTTCACTCGCAATATTTATGTTAAAACGTATTTTACATCGATTGTATGCGTGATTACGGTGGATATAACTGCAAACGAACTATATTTACTATATATATATATATATATATATATATATATATATATATACACACACACGATTCATCATTATTATTTGTATTTATTATTATTGTTATTTATTAATATTATTTATTTATTGGCCTTATGTTATTAATAATTATTATTATTAACATAAGGCCAATACATGAATCGAATACATCAAGTCAGGAGGGCACTAGAGACATCTGGGCACCATATTGTTGGGACGACTGGACACCTGGACATCTGGGCACTAGGGACATCTGGGCACTATGGTACAACTGGGCACCTTGACAACTGGCACTAGGTACATGTGGGCACTTGGCCAACTGGGCACTAGGTACATGTGGGCACCTGGACAACTGGGCACTAGGGACATCTGGGCACCTTATTTTGGACGACTGGGCACCTGGACATCTGGGCACTATGGTACATGTGGGCACCTGTACAACTGGGCTCTAGGTACATGTGGGCACCTGGAAAACTGGGCACTGGGGACATGTGGGCACCTGGACAACTGGGCACTATGGACACGTGGGCACCTGTACAACTGGGCACTAGGGACATGTGGGCACTTGGAGAGATGGGCACCAAAACCATCTGGGCACTAGGGACATGTGGGCACCTGGACGAGTGGGCAATTAGGGGTGGAGACATCTGGGCACTAGAGACATGTGGGCACCTGGACACCTGGGCACTAGGGACATCTGGGCACCTTATTTTGGACGACTGGGCACCTGGACATCTGGGCACTATGGTACATGTGGGCACCTGTACAACTGGGCTCTAGGTACATGTGGGCACCTGGAAAACTGGGCACTGGGGACATGTGGGCACCTGTACAACTGGGCACTAGGGACATGTGGGCACTTGGAGAGATGGGCACCAAAACCATCTGGGCACTAGGGACATGTGGGCACCTGGACGAGTGGGCAATTAGGGGTGGAGACATCTGGGCACTAGAGACATGTGGGCACCTGGACACCTGGGCACTAGGGACATCTGGGCACCTTATTTTGGACGACTGGGCACCTGGACATCTGGGCACTATGGTACATGTGGGCACCTGTACAACTGGGCTCTAGGTACATGTGGGCACCTGGAAAACTGGGCACTGGGGACATGTGGGCACCTGGACAACTGGGCACTATGGACACGTGGGCACCTGTACAACTGGGCACTAGGGACATGTGGGCACTTGGAGAGATGGGCACCAAAACCATCTGGGCACTAGGGACATGTGGGCACCTGGACGAGTGGGCAATTAGGGGTGGAGACATCTGGGCACTAGAGACATGTGGGCACCTGGACACCTGGGCACTAGGGACATGTGGGCACCTGGAGAGGTGGGCACCAAAACCATCTGGGCACTAGGGACATGTGGGCACCTGGACAAGTGGGCAATTAGGGGTGGAGACATCTGGGCACTAGGGACATGTGGGGCACTGTAAAACCTCACTGTAGACCTTACTTAAAAGAAAGAGTACTCTTTACTCATTTCGGCTTAATTTGTTGACTCTACTAGATGAAATCTAGTAGAGTCAACTTTCTGGTGAGGAAAGTAATTAAACTTCGTCTTTTCAGTAACCCTTACTTAACATTATAAAGTGAGGAGGATTTGTAAGTAAACTAATGTCTTTTCAGTAATCTTTACTTAACATTATAAGTGAGGATGACTTTTAGTGTTTTATTAAACTTATGTCTTTTCAGTAATCCTTACTAAACATTATAAGTGAGGAGGATTTGTATTAAACTAATGTCTTTTCAGTAACCCTTACTTAACATTATAAGTGAGGAGGATTTGGTATTAAACTAATGTTTTTTCAGTAATCCTTACTTAACATTATAAGTGAGGATAATTTTGGTGTTTGTATTTATCTATTTATATGCATAATATAACATATACGTATATGTATATGTACATGTGACACTGATAAAGCTCAAAGGTCAGCAAAAAGACTGCAAAGGTCAACCCTGGTTATGTCGAATGGTGGGTTACATCAATAGTCTACAACTTTTCAATAAGAAGTTATAGATTTTTGAAATAGTTCAAAGTTAAGCTTTTTTCACATTTTTCAAAAATATTTTTTTTAAATTAAAAAACACGTTTTCAGACTCAGAAGAGGACGCTGAATCGAATGGGCTAGGTCTCGATTTTGTATGACTCTTAGAAAGTGGTTTAAACAAGCGTTAAAGTTTAGTAAACTTGAAGCTTTTTTCACAAACATATTATTATTTTATTTTGACCCTTCCACCCTCTTATTTATATGATATTGAGTCGAATGGTAGGTTACATCAATAGTCTAGAATTGTTTAATAAGAAGTTTAAGATTTTTGAAATAGTTCAAAGTTTAGCTTTTCTCACATTTTTTAAAAATATTTTATTTTTAAATTAAAAAAAACCTTTTCAGACTCAAAAAAAGACGCTGAATTGAATGGGATAGGTCTCGATTTTCTAGGACCTTGGGAAATACAAACGGTCACCAAAAAGATTGGACGTTGACTTTTGTATAAAAAACTGATTTTGTTGAGCACAAAATCTGTAACTAATCGCTCCAGATATTTTTTTAAAATCCGAAACTTCTCTCAATCCATATTGAGAGTAAGCCGGATTTTTGGCACCGGCCCTGATTTTTTTTGACACTGATAAAGCTCAAAGGTCAGCGAAAAGACTGCAAAGGTCAACCCTCGTTAAATTTTTAGAAATTGTATTTTTCTTCGAGACTCTGGCTTTAGACTAATGTGATGGCGCTGATTCCAAATATGCAAGTTTCTTTTTTCTCGGACAACAGGAAGTGCCTCAAAAGGCCACTTCCTGGTTGGTTTTAGGGTGTTCCAAGCCTGTGATTACTCTGATATATTTTTTTCCCAAATCTACACGTAAAATGATGCTAAAATTTGAAATAATCAAAGCCTAATATCAAATCATGATTTAATTATCCGTTAATTGGCTATGGTTACGGCTTCGCTATCTCGCTCAATATCTCGGATACGATAAGGACTTAGGGTCCACTTTTTGGATATGTTGTAGAGCTGGCTGAGACGCACATGTGGATGTCTTGTTTGTCCCGTTACGACACATTTCTATTTCTGACTTTGTCCTTTGATATGGTCTTAAGATATAAGACTCTATGTGCCTTCTGAAAGTGTAGGAGGTCAACTTAGGAGTGTCGTACCGGGACAAACAAGACATCCACACGTGCGCCTTGGCAAGCTGTACAACATATCCGAAAGGTGGATTCTAAAAATGCATCGATTTCGAGATATATCGCTTTATTGCGCGTAATAACTTGACATTTGACCCTAGCCAATTAAGGAGAATGGTAAGGCCGTGTGCGAGGAGAGTTATATGGGCGCGTTCGGGGCGACGCGCTGACCCAGAAACAGGTGTCCAATTTTGTTTTTACTCCTTTCAAACAGTTTTTCACTATTATATCGGCCCCTAGGGGGCGCTGAAACAATCGGACAACGTATTATTGATCAGCTCTTCACCCCGGACGCGTCCATATAACTTTCCTCACACACAAACATGTGGTTCTGAAAATTAGGGTTATTGGGCTTCTTGAATAATTTGGCCACTAGGGGGCGCTGACACAATTGGACAACAGATTATTATTTTTATTTTTTTCCAGGCGAGGGACCCTCGCCAGGTGCCCACATGTACCTAGTGCCCAGTTGTACAGGTGCCCACATGTACCATAGTGCCCAGATGTCCATATTGCCCAGTTGTCCAGGTGCCCACATGTCCCTAGTGCCCTCATGTCTCCACCCCTAATTGCCCACTTGTCCAGGTGCCCACATGTCCCTAGTGCCCAGATGGTTTTGGTGCCCACCTCTCCAGGTGCACACATGTCCCTAGTGCCCAGTTTCCCAGGTTCCCACATGTCCCTAGTGCCCAGTTATCGAGATGCCTACATGTACCTAGTGCCCAGTTGTACAGGTTCCCACAAGTACCCTAGTGCCCAGATGTCCCTAGTGCCCAGATGTCCATGTGCCCAGATGTCCAGGTGCCCAGTTGTCCCAAACACATGGTGCCCAGATGTCCCTAGTGCCCAGTTGTCCAAGTGCCCAGTCGTCCCAAAAACATGGTGCCCAGATGTCACTAATGCCCAGTTTTCCAGGTGCCCACCACATGTCACATGTACCATAGTGCCCAGATGTCCAGGTGCCCAGTCGTCCCAAAAATATGGTGCCCAGATGTCAATAATGCCCAGTTTTCCAGGTGCCCACCACATGTACCATAGTGCCCAGATGTCCCTAGTGCCCAGTTGTCCAGGTGCCCACATGTCCATAGTGCCCAGTTGTCCAGGTGCCCACATGTCCATAGTGCCCAGTTGTCCAGGTGCCCACATGTCCCCAGTGCCCATTTGTCCAGGTGCCCATATGTACCTAGTGCCCAGTTGTACAGGTGCCCACATGTACCATAGTGCCCAGATGTCCATATTGCCCAGTTGTCCAGGTGCCCACATGTCCCTAGTGCCCTCATGTCTCCACCCCTAATTGCCCACTTGTCCAGGTGCCCACATGTCCCTAGTGCCCAGATGGTTTTAGTGCCCACCTCTCCAGTTGCCCACATGTCCCTAGTGCCCAGATGGTTTTGGTGCCCATCTCTCCAAGTGCCCACATGTCCCTAGTGCCCAGTTGTACAGCTGCCCACGTGTCCATAGTGCCCAGTTGTCCAGGTGCCCACATGTCCCCAGTGCCCAGTTTTCCAGGTGCCCACATGTACCTAGAGCCCAGTTGTACAGGTGCCCACATGTACCATAGTGCCCAGATGTCCAGGTGCCCAGTCGTCCAAAATAAGGTGCCCAGATGTCCCTAGTGCCCAGGTGTCCAGGTGCCCACATGTCTCTAGTGCCCAGATGTCTCCACCCCTAATTGCCCACTCGTCCAGGTGCCCACATGTCCCTAGTGCCCAGATGGTTTTGGTGCCCATCTCTCCAAGTGCCCACATGTCCCTAGTGCCCAGTTGTACAGGTGCCCACATGTCCCCAGTGCCCAGTTTTCCAGGTGCCCACATGTACCTAGAGCCCAGTTGTACAGGTGCCCACATGTACCATAGTGCCCAGATGTCCAGGTGCCCAGTCGTCCAAAATAAGGTGCCCAGATGTCCCTAGTGCCCAGGTGTCCAGGTGCCCACATGTCTCTAGTGCCCAGATGTCTCCACCCCTAATTGCCCACTCGTCCAGGTGCCCACATGTCCCTAGTGCCCAGATGGTTTTGGTGCCCATCTCTCCAAGTGCCCACATGTCCCTAGTGCCCAGTTGTACAGGTGCCCACGTGTCCATAGTGCCCAGTTGTCCAGGTGCCCACATGTCCCCAGTGCCCAGTTTTCCAGGTGCCCACATGTACCTAGAGCCCAGTTGTACAGGTGCCCACATGTACCATAGTGCCCAGATGTCCAGGTGCCCAGTCGTCCAAAATAAGGTGCCCAGATGTCCCTAGTGCCCAGGTGTCCAGGTGCCCACATGTCTCTAGTGCCCAGATGTCTCCACCCCTAATTGCCCACTCGTCCAGGTGCCCACATGTCCCTAGTGCCCAGATGGTTTTGGTGCCCATCTCTCCAAGTGCCCACATGTCCCTAGTGCCCAGTTGTACAGGTGCCCACATGTCCCCAGTGCCCAGTTTTCCAGGTGCCCACATGTACCTAGAGCCCAGTTGTACAGGTGCCCACATGTACCATAGTGCCCAGATGTCCAGGTGCCCAGTCGTCCAAAATAAGGTGCCCAGATGTCCCTAGTGCCCAGGTGTCCAGGTGCCCACATGTCTCTAGTGCCCAGATGTCTCCACCCCTAATTGCCCACTCGTCCAGGTGCCCACATGTCCCTAGTGCCCAGATGGTTTTGGTGCCCATCTCTCCAAGTGCCCACATGTCCCTAGTGCCCAGTTGTACAGGTGCCCACGTGTCCATAGTGCCCAGTTGTCCAGGTGCCCACATGTCCCCAGTGCCCAGTTTTCCAGGTGCCCACATGTACCTAGAGCCCAGTTGTACAGGTGCCCACATGTACCATAGTGCCCAGATGTCCAGGTGCCCAGTCGTCCAAAATAAGGTGCCCAGATGTCCCTAGTGCCCAGTTGTCCAGGTGCCCACATGTACCTAGTGCCCAGTTGGCCAAGTGCCCACATGTACCTAGTGCCAGTTGTCAAGGTGCCCAGTTGTACCATAGTGCCCAGATGTCCCTAGTGCCCAGATGTCCAGGTGTCCAGTCGTCCCAACAATATGGTGCCCAGATGTCTCTAGTGCCCTCCTGACTTGATGTATTCGATTCATGTATTGGCCTTATGTTAATAATAATAATTATTAATAACATAAGGCCAATAAATAAATAATATTAATAAATAACAATAATAATAAATACAAATAATAATGATGAATCGTGTGTGTGTATATATATATATATATATATATATATATATATATAGTAAATATAGTTCGTTTGCAGTTATATCCACCGTAATCACGCATACAATCGATGTAAAATACGTTTTAACATAAATATTGCGAGTGAAATGGTTTAATAACCAATAATAATCCATTTAAATAATGAACGATTATTTAAATGGACGATCAGAAATAACAGTTCCGGGCTCAGACAATAATTAACATTATTTTAATTAACTTAAGAATGATAATAATGTTTGTGACTTTGAACGTTTATGTAGATGTAGAATAAATTATGGCAGGCATGGCGAAACTTTAACCTGGTGTTTGCACTTCTACATTTACAGCCCGTACATCTACATAAACGTTCACATTTCAAATAAAAAGATACTAACTTATGACCACGGATGTTATAATTATATATGGTTTCTCAAAAGTACCCGTATTTTTTTTAATGTTCAATAAAAAACCTTTTAATCCAATTGCTGGCCATTTCTGCCATATGTTTTCACGTGACCCTATGGGTTGAGAGGTGTACTGCACTCACGCAACATTACAACTCTCTGATAAAATGGCCACCAATCAGATTAAAATACTTTTCATTAAAAAATACGGAAGATACGGGTACTTTTAAGGACCCGTACATAATTGCAACATTTGTGGCCATAGGGTCAGCACTTTTGAACGTTTATGTAGATAGATAGATAGATCATAAAACATTTTTTTGGTCCTCTTTTTGTCAGATCTTTATTGACACTGAAAAAGACGTCGCAGAATGCAGGAAGTAATCTGACGTGACGTCAGGGGGTTGGAAAAGTTAAACAAATCTATCGTTCTCAACAAGCACTTATCGAAAAATGATCAACAAAATATGAAAATGCACAGAATATTTCCAGGTTTGTTTGGGTGGTGACGTGTGTTATGTTGCATTTAAACCACAGCTTTTAACGCATGTTGTCTATTCAGCTATGTATCTCAATGGAGCTACCCTAAAGTCACATTATGACTGCTGGGAAGTCACATTATGACGTTGGGCAGTCACAATGTGACTAGAAGGCGTTCTGCAAAAAAGTCAATATGTGACTTCGGGGCAGTGAGACTGTGTTGTCCCTTTCCATGGTCCCCAGACCCAACGTTGAGCAGTGGTGGCCATTTCGTGATTCCACAGATAGAAAGCCCATTCATTTTCCCCATAGAGATTTCCGAAATATTCATATAAATAGTTTTAAGCCTGGAACCAAGCCATCCATTGTCCTGGTGAATCATGACCATAAAACATTTGATTTTGTGTCAAAAAAAGAAAAAAAAACTTTTTCTTGCGGTTTTCAAATATTTTTGACACAAAAAAAAATGCATGGAATTGTTATCTGTGGAACCACAAAATGTCCGCCACTGCTATAACCTATAGGCATGCCACGCCACGCCACCCAGCCCCCGCCGTCCGTCCGTCGGTCCCCCAGGTCTAGCCTGGGCAGAGAGAAGGGACACTTCTAAGGAAGCAGAAGGGTCCCTGAGGACCGAACCCAAAACACGGCCCTCCGTGCTCGGCCCCAAAAGTCGCAGGCCAGGGGACACCTGGCGCTCAAGAGGAGGAACCATTCGTCCGTCTCCCTTGAGCTCTGCATTCCTGCACCGCGGCTTCAGTTTAACAGCACTTATTTCCACTTACTTAATGGCTTGATGTTTTTTTGTTTTTTTTTACTTTTTCCCCAAATGAAACCCGCACCCTGTCCCACCGGACTGCCTATGAAACCCATCTTGTACTGTAGGACGCATGTGTGCGCGCGAATGAGTGAATTACAGCATTAAAGACTGTCTTTTCTTTTTTTATTACACTGTACCTGTGTGTGTGCTTTGCTGATCATGTTGTTTCCCTGTGGGCTACTTAATATTGTTGCTGTCAGGGCGGAAACCTTATGTTCGAAACTTTCCAGGAAATGGGAAAATAACCTGTGTTCCAAATAGATCCAGTTTAAGTTATTATTTAGTCGCAAAGTCTTGTTAATACTTTTGGATGATATTTATAAAACCCAAAGACAGACTTGGGAACACCTAGTGTCTCTTATTTTGGTCATGTCATTATAATTAACGACTTTTCCAAAATTGACAAAAATAGCGGAAAATAACATGAGCTACAAGCTTGAAGGGAAAAAAAATCATAAAAAGTTGAGCTTTTTAAGGCTCCGACTAGAACGGTTCGTCCTGTGGAGATGTTTGACGTTTAGTGTCCTTGCCATATTTTTCCCAGCAACGTGCGCGTTGAATGGAGCCACCTGTGCTTAAGAGGCACCAGGGAGAGAGACACAGTCATGTCTCAGTGTTGTAGTTGTCCCCTCGGAGCCCCGCTGAGCTCATCCGCCACCTGACAACATCTGTAATGGCCGGCGTTGCCAGATTTCGTGCGAGAAACAGCGACCAGGCCACGTGAGCACTTAACCTATGCGTCGGCTATTTTCTAAACAAATCTTGAAAAAAAAGTAAAAGATTTGGAATATTTTTGAAACATTTAACAACACAAAGCTTGTATGGGGAGTCACCGACATCAAATATCGTCAGATGGGGGTCCATGGACAAATATATTAATTCGGGGGGGGGGGGCTCTCATGGCCCCGTCATCGCATCCTCTGACCTCTGCAACGTCAACAGCTTCTTGTCACAACATCAAGAAAGAAGCCCAAATAAGCAACTACACTTTAGAAACGGGCCCAAAAACAAAACGCAACTACCAATATTTACAAGCAACTTTACAGAAAAACAAGGCCAAAGTCGCTTATAATAAGCAGACATGGCAACACTGATAATAGCACTGTATAGCAGGGACGTGCAGACAATGTTGGAGGGGCAGGGCTGACACTTCTAAAGGGCACTTTTGGACAGAATTTGTTTTTGACAGTCTACAGTATAAGCTCGGCTATTTTCGGTGTGCAACACCGCGCTCAACTAAGTATAATCAAGCCTTTACTGGAGATGCGGCGTACGCCATGGATTTCTACGCCGAGCTGGCAATGCTTTCAACATAAAATGCTGCGTTCAAGTTCGGGAGAGTTTAGAATTTTGTCCTAGAATAGCGATAATGGACGATTTACAATGTGTCGCGTTGCATTGTGAGCTTGTAGATCTGCTATTTTCAATGTATATTATATATAGGGCTGAAGTGGTCTGTGTTTTGTAATAATAATCAAAATCTACAAAGTAACTAGTAACTAAAGTTTTCATAATAATTGTCGTGGAGTAAAAACTATTTTCCTCTGAGATGTAGAAGTGAAAGCATTGAAAATACTGAAGAAAGTAAAACATACCTCAAAATTGTACTTAAGTGCAGTACTTGAGTACATGTACTTAGTTACTTTACACCACACGCATATATTTCAGTAGGTAGATTATAGATAGATAGATATTAGATATCGCAGTGCAGATTTGCTTCCCCCTGGTTTGTTGTTGAGTGGATTAGCCCGGTGCTGCCCTCCGTGGTGTTAACATATGGTAAGTAAGCTGCGGCTTTAGTCGGCGGTGCCGAGGGCCCAGAGAGACGTATGGTCTCGCAGGTGGAAATGTTTGTCACGCTCTCTGTCACCGGGCTGTTGGAAAACAATGGCTGGCATGTGATTGGTGGAGCCTGGGGGCCAGGGGCACGTCAATCTCCTTTTGACAAACATCCATCTGGAATGCGCATTCTGGGCCCACTCGGCCCTGCGCTCCATAGCAAATAATTTAACCCATTAAGACCGGGAACGCATCTGTGTGTCATTTTTTGATTTCTTTGGGCTATTCAAAAATAGCAGATCTACAAGATCTGCTATATACTTGTAGATCTGCTATTTTAGAAAAATCGTGAAAATGTGTGCAAATATTTGAATATATATATTTTTTAAAGGGAACATTTTAACTCAAATCTTTGCTTCTTGGGGTCCCTGGAACAGAATATTTTGAGATGGGGGTCCGTGGCAAAATACATCATTTCGGGGGTCCTTGACATGAAAAACTTTGAGAACAACTGATATAGAAACATACGTTTTTCAAAAAACTGCTAGGATTTAGAAGACATTTGTAGAATCCCCCAGAAGCAAAGATTTGAGTTAAAAATGTCCACTTTAAAAAAATATCTATATTCAAAGATTTGCACAAACTTTCATTTTGAAAAAAAAATAGCAGATCTACAAGCTCATAGCGCGGCGCTCGGTGCCGCGCTATGAGCTTGTAGATCTGCTATTTTTGAATAGCCAAAGAAATCTAAAAATGACACACAGATGCGTTCCCGGTCTAAATGGGTTAAGCATAAGTAGAAAAATATGTTTGCTGTCTGTAGCAGCTTAGGGGGGTGACGAGGCAAGCCCGGCTGGGAGATAAGTTTTATGTGTTTGTGGTGCGTGTAGTGTCTACTTTAATTCTTTTAAGCTCAAGGTCTTTGGATTGTGTCTTTGAGAATTCCCCTGTTTGGAACGGATTGCTTTTCCATAACCACTGTGACCGGCCATATGTAGCGGTAAATGCTTAGTCAGCTGCTGCCCGAGTGGCTTTTGTTAGGAAACATTCATAACCCTTTACCGGTTGGTCATGATGCATTCTGAGACATCACAGAGTCACCATATCATTAAGGCTTACTGTATGTAGGAGTACATACCATAAGTGCATCATAGGACACACATGAGAACTGTAAACACACTGTACAGCATTATGAATCTGACATGATCATGTTATGATGAGATAAGTTATACATGTACCTAATATGTTTCTTTTGCTATTAACAAAATATCCTTTATACAACAGGCAGCACCAGCCGAGCAATCTGATTTAATCCGGGATTCGCAAGCACAGTGCTCCACATGCCTCCAAGACCCGCAACAGAGTGTTGATCAGAGCTATGACTATGATGTAGGCATCTTACCCCACCTCGATCAGTGATCAGACTCTCTGCTTGATTGATTCTCTGATTTGCCTATCAGACCCTCAGCCTGATCTGGCAGGTTGCCATAGCAACCAGATACAGGACGTCTGACCTCTTTATCACATGGGAATTCCAATACCAAAAGTTACGCCGTGACCCAGGGGTAGTGAGAACGACGACAGGTACTCTATATTACCCAGGGGACTTATTGCTTTGTGCACAGAACTTTCAGAATGGACACTAGATGTAACTGTCGTTGGGCCTGTACCGACACTCCAAAGACGAGCTCTCAAGGACTTCGGGGGTCATTGACATGAAAGTTTGAGAACCACCAGTGGTGGAAAGTAACTAAGTACATTTACTTAAGTACTGTACCTAAGTACAATTTTGAGGTATTTGTCTTTACTTTAGTATTTCCAATTTCCAATACTTTTACTTCTACTCCACTACAGTACATCTCAGAGGCAAATATTGTACTTTTACTCCACTACAATTATTTGAAAACTTTAGTTACTAGTTACTTTTCAGATATAAACTATGATATTATGAAACAAACATTAACCACTTTAGCCTTATTTTATACCTAGGCTATTTGAAAATAGCAGATCTACAAGCTCACGACGCGTTGTGAGCTTGTAGATCGGCTATTTTCAAATAGTTAGTACTTTTACTTTTGGTACTTTAAGTACATTTTGATGCCAATACTTTTGTACTTTTACTCAAGTACATTTTTAATTCTGGACTTTTACTTGTAACAGAGTATTTTTATATTGCAGTATTGGTACTTTTACTTAAGTAAAGAATTTGAGTACTTTTTCCACCACTGAGAACCACTGATATCATAGCAACATATGGTTTTCAGAAAACTGTTAGTGATCCTGTACCTGGCCTGTAGACCTGTTCGCAATTTGGTGTTAGGGGAATTTCTCACCTGAACTGAGTCAGTGGGTCCCTAGACATGAAAAATCACGGAGGTGCTTGTCCGCCAGAGTGGCACGAATGGCGCAATGGCCAAATCAAAAATGGCCGCCATCGACTATGATGAAAATCCAACTTTTTTGTTTCTGAATGTATATACAAATGTAATACCTCCATTTTGACTAATTGTTGTGTGTGGAATTCATTTCTGATATTGTTATGACCATTCTGGGTGATTTTGACCTTGGAAGGTCATGGTCAAGGTCATTTTGTTATTCTGAAGACCTTGGCCATAACTTGGCCATTGTTAGGAGTAAAACAGGTGCAATGAGTCTTATCCAACTAATTCTGACATTTAGAATTCATTTCTGATATTGTTTTGACCATTAAGGATCATCTGGTCATTGAAATATCAATGTCAATGTCATGTTTCAATAATTAAATTACGATTTTGTACTTTACTGTGCCTTTTATTGTATTCTGGCCTATAGCTTCTCTATAGGCCAGTGGGTTGTTCAGGATCGACCAGGCTGGTTCTGCGCTGTAGGAGGTGACATGAAGGTCGAGCAGACCATTCAGCGAGTGTCGAAGGGTCCAGGAGGTCACTATGTAGTAGGAGCCACACACAATGCGAATTATGTGGCAGAGTTCGAGCTCTTGTTCCACAAGATTGGGTCAATCACCAATGTCCTCAACCTTCTCACCAAAAACCACACCATGAAACACACAGAATGCCATCTCCAGCATGCATTGAGTACCACTCGGCGCCTAACATTCAACCGGAATGTGTCGAAGCTGCTGGACTTTGTGCTAGAGCGTCAGAATCCATACTCAATAATGGTCAGTGTGCCTGTGCCACTGCACAATCTGCTCACAAAGCAAGCTGTTGACCGAGGGGTCGCTCCACGCTTGCTCAACTGTCTCACAAATGGGGAGCGTGTCTACAGCTCATACAGACAGGAGAGGTTAGTTGAGAAGACCAAGAAAATGAGCACAACCATACCAAAGCGGAAGCTACCGCAGTTCAACGAGCAACCGAAGAAGACACCAACAACCATTCTGAAGGAGCAGAAGTTAGTCTCATCCAAAGACATGGCCTAGGCACATATGGACATTGCTATTAAGGAGCGGGGCATGAACATCCGGCAGGTCCTTACTCATGATGTGCTCTCAGCATCTCCCCTGTTTGAAGGTGACCTTCCAGCTCATGTCAACAAGTCAAAACTTGTCAGTGAAATTGAGCCTGACCTTGACCTCACCCAATGGAGTCCAAAGTCTACTCTTGCCACTCATGTTGTGGTAGACTTCATGTCGAAAATACGGCAGATGCCACTAGCACGATTCCCTACTTTCGGTGCTGTCATCAACACCATCATCGGCTCAACATTATCCCTCTGCGAAGAGCCAGAGTTCATCCATCTCATTCTTGATTCCTACATTGAGATGTCTCTAAAGGAATGGGAGCGCATGCGGCGCACAGACTCAAGAACAGGAATCGACATCATTGGCATGAACAGAGACACACCTATCCCTCAGCAACTTGACAAGTTCTGGGCATCTGAGGAGAACAAGCGTAATCTCCAGCTGCTAGTTCGGGATATGGTGTGCAGTCGAGCCTGTGGCAATACTACCATCATTGTCAGCTCTGTTGTCTCTGAAGATGAGGTGCTCCCAGCAAAGGCAGCTGGTGGTGAAGAGATCCCAGACCTCTTGAACTGGATTGAGGAGGCTGATACCAGATTGGTGGTGCATGTGGACTGGGCTGTTCGTGTGAAACAGAGCAAGAGAGTTATCATAGTCTCCAATGATACAGACACCTTTGCATTACTGCTGTACTATACCCCATACTTCCAAGCACTGGGGATGAAGGAAATCTGGCAGCAGTATGGCACTGGTGAGAAGTGGCGCATGCTTCCACTGCATCAAGCAGTCTCTCATCTTGGAGCACCACTTGCCAAGACAGTGATCAAGGCGCATATCCTGACTGGGGAAGACTGCATGAGCAAGGTGGGGACCAAACATGCATGCTATGACTTCTGACCCAGTACAATATTTAACAAACTTTGGAGAGGCAGACACCTTGACAGAACAAGACACAGCATTGGCAGAGAAGTACTTGGTACGTGTCTGGGCAGGGGCTAGGTCAAGTACAACTGCTGAGACGTTTGATGACCTCAGGGTAGAAAGCTATACGAGCCAGTGCTGGAATTGATGCTCTCCCTCCCACAAGTAGTGTGATCAGAGGTCACATAAAACGAGGTGCTTTTCTGGTGCATAGGGCTTGCCACCTGCTTGTGACGGGCGGCCAAGGAACCTGAGGCAAGACTAGAGGCAATGGAACATGTAATGGATGGGAGGAGCACTTTGGTACACTCCTGCCATCCAAATGTCTGAAGCCTTTACCACCGAGTCTGCTCACAGTATGCAAGTGTGCAGGCAAGTGTGACACTCGGCGATGTGGCTGCCGTGCTGCTGGAGTTCCGTGCATTATATTCTGCCATGGAAAACAGGAAAATCCTTCATGTAAAAACCCATCACACTAACCTGTATGCACACATATATGCTGCACTGTAAGAGAAATTATACAAAAAAATAAATTTGATTTTGTCTTATGATTTTATTTGTATATCACTTTTATTTTCATGTCTTATTTTCTAATTAAAGCACCCAATTCAAATAAAAGTCAAAGGGGGATATTTAGAATTGGAACATTTTTCATGTTCATGTCTTCTGTTAAAAAGAAAGAGAAAAAAAAGAAAAAAGTGTAAAAAAAAAAATCGAGTTATTGAATAATGATATTGATATTGATATTTCAATGACAAGATGATCCTTAATGGTCAAAACAATATCAGAAAGGAATTCTAAATGTCAGAATTAGTTGGATAAGACTTATTGCACCTGTCTTTACTCCTAACAATGGCCAGGTTATGGCCAAGGTCTTCAGAATAACAAAATGACCTTGACCAAATGATCATAACAATATCAGAAATGAATTCCACACACCACAATTAGTCAAAATGGAGGTATTACATGTGTTTAAATACTCAAAAACAAAAAAGTTGGATTTTCATCATAGTCGATGGCGGCCATTTTTGATTTGGCCATTGCGCCATTCGTGCCACTCTGGCGGACAAGCACCTCCGTGATTTTTCATGTCTAGGGACCCACTGACTCAGTTCAGGTGAGAAATTCCCCTAACACCAAATTGCGAACAGGTCTACAGGCCAGGTACTGGACTATAGGATTTAGAAGACATTTGTAGATGGATTGAATCAATCCATCAATATGATGGATTGAATCAATCCATCAATATGATGGATTGATTCAATCCAATATACATGTTGGTAAAAGAAGAAGAAAAACACTTGTTTTTCAACAACTAATCTAGTTTGTAAAATGAATGTGTCTGTTAGAATGTCTCTGGCAGTGAGGTTGTCCAGTTGGTGTTGACCTTTTGGAAGTAATGTTTGCATTCTTGTTGCGTTGTGGGAGGGAGGGAAGTGTACCCACTGAGCTGGGGAGATATTCATTC
The DNA here is from genome assembly GCF_963454915.1 of Gymnoscopelus microlampas. Classification (NCBI taxonomy): domain Eukaryota; kingdom Metazoa; phylum Chordata; class Actinopteri; order Myctophiformes; family Myctophidae; genus Gymnoscopelus; species Gymnoscopelus microlampas. Next base: position 6,504,066 of record NC_139944.1, read on the forward strand.
TGCAACCACAGTTCTTATGGTATGTTTCGCTACTGATTTGTACACAATTTGTTGTCTTTTACTACTGTATGCAATAAATATAGTTTGCTACACAGAAACAAAAAACAGCAGATCTCCACTTCCGGGATGGCTGTGTGAGTTTGGAGCTTTGCAAAAAATGTTTTGCATTTAATGGTGTTGCCATTATAATGTTGTTTTCCCTCCTTTACTGGATCTATGGATATTTCCAAAAGAACCAACGACTTGATGGAGCCTGCATCCCCATCTCCTCCATCAAATGAAGAAGATAAGAAATCCAAATCTCTCTCTGATTGTGACCACGCCAACACTGCAGAGCAACGCCCCATCAACCGAACACAGCCGGCATGTGGTAAATGCGCTCGGCGCTCCTGAGGTAACGTCTCTTCTGATCGGGCTATCTAGCTCTGTGCACATTGGTTCTCAAAGTGGGGTCCCTGGTGGGGCTCCAGGGGTTTCCCAGCTAAATGAGTTGCTGCACCATCACAATCACTTGAAGCACTTTATCCAGGGTTCCTACGCAAGTATGGAAATGTATGGAATTTGATTTGGGTATTGGGTCATTTCCAGGTCTGGACAAGTATGCAAAAAAGAAAGGAGAGCGTAGAAATAAATGTATGTTTCCAGACTATTGCTCCACTTCTGGGAGCGCAGGTCAAAGTCAGCTTGATCTCGTCAAAAGAAAGGCAAGAAGTATTGTGTGACAGCCTGCAAAACAGCTCGGTCCTAAGTGCCTTATAACTGTACCAATCCACACATCCACCACCAAATGTGTTTGAAAGAAAATACTGCAACATTTGAATTGCATATATACTGTACATAGCATCACAAATAACCAAATCTCAAGCTCGTTTGACCATTTATGAGTTAGACAGGGAAAGGAAACTGTATGGTTGATGCCATGAAGGCATCTTTAGTTCTCTTTTAGGGCTTTAGTTCTCTTAACAAGTTCCTACATGTAGGTAAATTGTTCATAGGTAACAGGTGTAGACATATTTTCAACATGTCTTGTTCCCATTGGGTTTGCAACGTCAAAATGGCATAGGAAAAAGATGTCTACCGTGTATGTATTGTAAAAGCGCTTTGGATGAAGGCACCTTATATAAATGCACAATTTACCATTTTTTTCTTGGCACTCAAAATGTATTTACTCTAGTGGGAGCATTTGATGCTAGATTTGTGTTCTGTTTGAGCTTCTCACATTTTGACTTCGAAACTTGATGCTGTAGATAAGTGTTTATCAACCTTTTTTGCGCCGGTGTCCCCTAATATGCAGGTCCCTTACTGCCGCCCCCACCCCCCCCAACACCCAATTAAAATGTAATCTTTATATTCATTGTGTATTGTGTTGCTAAATTAAATACTTTAGAAAACATCTAATTGATTTCCAAATATCAGATTTCACATTAAACTGGACTTTTAGTATGTATTTATTATGCAATTATTAGCCTACTGATGATACTGACCATTATACTGACATGATACTGTCAATATCATAGTCATCATGGCCAAGAGCACCTCAGCGCCTTCCTTTAAAAAACATTGTGTAAGTGGGACTTAACCAAGCAATTTTATATTTATTACATTTTATTTATTTATTAAAATATCTGCCCAATACTGGACTGGTGCCCAAAGGACAATACTAGAAATGTAGTTGAGTCAAAAGTACAATATTTCTATTTGAAATGTAGCGGAGTGAAACTCATGAGCATGCAACAAATAATCCAATTACTCTGAAAATGTACAATACTCAAGTAAATGTACTTAGTTACTGTCCACCACTGTATTAGACTGAGAGAACGAGAGCAATCCATGGTCTCGAAGGGCGGATCCAAACCCAGGCGCCCGGAGCAGGCGCGTCCTCCGATTGCTTCACCAATCTATGTCCCCGCCTCCCCCCCCCTCCCCCCCTCCCCCCCCCGGTCTGTGCACGGAGCAGGCTGACGTCACCAAATTTAGAGCGACGCCCCTCTGCACTCTGAATGGTTAGGAGATAACAAGCTCCAAAGACCATCGTTCCTGCATCGTTCCCCCAGACTTTTTTCTTTTGTAACAAAAAAAATGGCTGGGTTTCCGAGGCTACCACTGTATAAATAAGATTATAAAAATTAGAGTTCAACCCAGGTTTCCACCTAGTACTACACAGTCGCCATGTTACTAAACAGGGCTCCCTCGCCAAATAGATCGTGCATCTCAATGGCACTTGACATGTATAAATAAAGGTCAAATAAATACATTTTTGTTGATGGTAAATGCAGTAAGCAAGGTAAACACATAAATCACTATAGGCAATATAATATTTAAAAAAAATGTAATCTGTATATTGAAACTACAGTATACGCTACCAGATAAATAAATGAACTTAGCATCTGTCTAAATTACACACTATCTACATTACATTGTAACCTTTGCATATAATACTGCATGGTCGTCAAGGGTGAGGCATAACCTCCGCTGTGATTCAATTCTGACGTCCACAATGTGTTACGTTAACGGTGATTGTTTCAAGACTAGCGTTAAAAGTAGTAAAACTCATTTACGCTCTCGCCAAATCCATACATTGTCATATCAAAGCACAAACACGCCACATGTAATAGCAAAAATGTGATCCTTTTTTATTAGACACTTCAATGCCATGTTAGACACCTCAATGTTTTTTTTTTTAGCTTTGACAATGGTACAATGGTTTCATTTCAATAAATTACTCAGAACATGAACACACTTCACCCCTGCTTGCCCCTCCAGGCCCCTGGACACACTGGCACCGTTATCCTACCGAGGACCGCTGATTGGCCCAACCCTCCGATAGGTGCGTTCACATGTAACGAGAGGAACGGGTCCTCCAAATGACCTCAGGTGAGGCCACTAAGCTACCGTTACTACGCCATCGATTCTCAACCGTTTTCATTTCAAGGACCCCCAGTTTGATATACATTAGGCCACGGACCCCCATTTATTTGATCTGTATTTCGATTTTTAATCTCTGGGTCCCAAATCGACATGTAAAATCCTCAAAACTATTGAGTGTACGAATGAAACCTAAAACGGTAGGTTCCATTCGAACACTCTCAGAGTTACAGATCTGTAAGGGTCCATTTGGTTCCTAACTATCAATAATTATTTTGCTGGGGACCCCTTGGAACACCCCTGGTTGAGAGAACGTTGAGAATCAGTGGCGTACACAATACAGACGAGCGGACATCAGACGACGCTAACTAGCTTGAACGTTAACTGCGTCGTCGTGAAGCCCGCCCCCAGTGCGTCCGGGGGGGGGGGAGGGGGGTCCGCAGCCAGGGGGGAATTTCACTGCATTTATATCCCCCAGGTTTGGTTAGAAGCACGTTTCACAAGCTTCCCAACAGGTTCACAGAATGAAGTTGCATCAGTAGCTCCCTAAAGGTATGCAATGGATCGTACCGTAGTGACAATGTTATTTTTTTTACAGTATTGTTACCGTGTGGTGATCTGACAGAAGGCGTTAATTGCTGGCCACGTTCCTGTTTGTGGACACACGAGTTGTTTTGTGTTGAGGCACATGACAGCAGTAACACGATAGGACACAACAAAGAGTTCACCCTCCCCCCGCGATTCTTCCGTCTTAAGCCTAATTTATGATCCGCCGCGCGCCGAGGATTGCAGACCTGCGACGCGTTACGAGCTCGTTGTAGGTTATTCTCGTCACGCGGCGAAGAATGAATCATGGCTTTATACAGAACTAAACGGTTTTAGGCCAATTAAATCCTTATCTTGGTATTGAAGTGCATATTAAAATGTTTATTGTGGAGAACTAGCATGGCCTGCCAAGTATCCTGCTGCATTGTGGGAGACGATCCTGTTTCCATTTGACAGTCTGGTAGAGGTACCGGTAGGACAGGTGGGTCTTAAGGGCCGCTCACACCCGAGTACTATAACTATAACGTTCACCATTGTAGGTTTTTTTTTAATAGTTGCCGTGAACTCTGCCATCCACTTGACTTAAACAATTTCTATCGTTACAGTGCTCAGTGTGAATGGCCCTTTAGAGCTAACCACACCGGGTTAACAAACGTGTACTTAGTAGTTCACCCCCTAAAAAATTATATCAATTACACACCCCGTGAAGCCTTGCATTCATGGTGATTTTTTTAGTATTTGCCGCATTCCTAAGCCAACAATTGGATGACCGGCGGAGTCTCATCGGCATCTTTCCACTGGTCAAGTTATTGGCTCAGGAATGCGACAAAAACTAAAGAAAAAGCCATGAATTCAATGCTTCATGGGGTGTGTAATGGATAGAAAATAAGTACTACTCCTTAAAGTCAGTGTCTCGGCCAAATAAAGGAAAACCTAAATCCCTTTGTTCTGATGCGATGAGATCAATATTATAGTGTGTTATTTCTTCGCCAAATGTTGACATGGAAAGTGTTTTGCGTCACTTCGCCGGGGCATACGTTCCATTATGCTCGATCAGAACAAGGGGTTTTAGGCTGCGTTTCCCTCTTTAAGAAACTCAAGAACAGGAGGACCACATTGTTCAACCAAAAGAGTATCACAGCAGCTTTGCAGTAAACGTTTTTGAGTACCTAGAGACAAGTGGATGAGCCTAGAGTCGGGGAGGGGAGGGGGGGGGGGCGGGTTACATACTGTCGATGTGAATAATATCAAGATACGTGGCAAAACTTCCCCCCCCGCGTAGAGGGAGGGAACAAAGGTTCCTGCATTTACTGTCGACAAACACCATGGACATAATCTGCATTCCTAGAACTCCATTCACAAAGGAATACATCAAAGTGCTTTAAAAATGTCCCTGGTTTTATCTCTCCCCACCCCCCCTTGTCTTGTACCATGTGACATACCAAAATAAATTACATCGAACCTCTTCCTTCATACGATAGCAGTGTGAGCGCGAGTCGCGGTTCTGAAAGGCAGTGGTTCTCAAAATGGGGTCCAGGGACCCCTCAGGGTCTATAACTCATGAACTATTCAAATGTTTTCGATATTTCATTTTTTTTAATTGTTTGTCCAGTTTGTCGAGTGTTGAATGTTTAATGGACCACAAATGGAAACAAGCCTTTGGCTTTTGTCTCTCACCCATTAGCCGTTAGCCGTCATTAGCCGTTAGCCGTCATTAGCCGTCATTAACTCATTTTACTGCTGTACTTTCAAAAGAAAATTCAATCAAATCAAATAAGAGGATCCATTTTGAGAACCACTGCTGTAAGGCCATGGTTGACAGCGTTTTTTTTTCTTTTTTGTCAAAACATTCAAGTGCAATAAAGTGTATCTGTTGTATGATAAAAGAGTGTACCGGTAGCTCTCTCACAAAAAGAAAAACTGAAACAAAACAAATCTCTTGATAACAGACTATTATTATAAGTCAGGTTTCTTGTGTTTTCTTTGATCATGCAATAAGGCACCGCAGTTGAAGCTGGTAAAAGCTGAAAAAGACTGAGCTTGTTTTTTTCTGAGAAAGAAAAAAAAAAGCGAACAAAAATACCATCACTCCTTTCTTTGTCATGCACAGAATAAATTCAAATACTCTTCTGTAAAAGTTTATATAATATATAATATATAAGAAAACTCTTATGTACACTCAAAATGTCCAAAGGTATATTTCTCTGTTTTGTCTCTCTTTTTTCTTGTCTTTTCTACCCCCTTTGCACACGGACACATAACTGTACAATATTCCCTACATTTGCATGCTTCAAATGCAAGTCACATTATTTGGAGCTAGGATTTCGATTGGTCACCTCCCAGGGGAAGGTTTTTTAACTATGTACAGCTGATAACGCTCAGATGGGACGCCACCCACACAAGCTCCGCCTTCAAACTCCGGATGCTACCCCCCCACCCCTTTTACCCCCCGTCTCCCCTTTACCCCCCCACCCCTCGGCTCCCTCGTTCAGTCCAACAAAAAAAAACCCAGGGAGGGTCGAGGGGACATTCAGCCTCAGTTTGAGGTAGCAGTTCAAGTTCCCAGTGCAAAAAAAAAAGAACAAACCAAAAGTTCCGGCTCAGCAATCGTGAGTCCATATTTTTTGGGGGGGGCTTTGTGAATCAGGGTTGGGTGGATGGATGGATAGGGGGGGGGTCGGGGTGCTGCTAGTCGCTGGCTCTCCTAAGGGGGCCGCTCTCGTTCTGAGAGGCTCTAAGCGCGTGTCCGTTGGACAGCAGAGTCTGCGTGAGCTCGGCCTCACAGTCAGTGTGGGGGGGGCCGTGGCCCAGGTGATGGTGGTGCTGCGGCCCCCCGGCCAGTTTCACCGGCTTGTGGAAGGACTCCTCTTGTTGCAGCGGGGGGCACAGCGTCGTCTGTCCCGCTCTGTTCACTGACGAACCTGGGAGGGAAGACACATTCAAAGACGTGAGACACGTGTGATTGGTTTCATGAATATCGGTGGTTGTCGGGCAGAAACTTATCTCTGTATTTTAACCCATTAATACCTGGAACTGTGTCATTTTTAGATTTGAGCTAAAAAGCATTATTTTACACTTGCGCTATGAGCTTGTAGATCTGCTATTTTTGAAAAATCATGAAAATGTGTGAAAATCTTTGAACATAATGTATTTTTAAAGCAAACATTTTTAACTCAAATCTTTGCTTCTGGGGGGTCCCTGGAACAAAATATTTTGATGGGGGTCCGTGGCCAAATACATATCATTTTGGGGGTCCTTGACATGAAAAAGATTGAGCACCACTGATATAGAAACATACGTTTTTCAGAAAACTGTTGGGATTTAGGAGACATGTAGAATCGGCTTCAGGTCTCAATGGGTTAACTTTGTGTTTTGACGTTGATTAATGCCCTACTTGATCATACTACTGCGCCACAAAAAAAGCATCACAAATTGCAGATCTGCAAGCTCGAAGCGCGTCGCGTTTTTGAGCAGAGCTTGTGGTAGCCTGGGACCAGACGAATCTGCGAGTGCAAAAAAAAATTGCACACTCTGCCATTTGGGTCTGGCACCGCTCCATAGAGAACCCATTTCCTGTTCCAGAAGACGCGTGTAACCAATCAGGGCCCAGTATTCGAATATGGGCGACTGTAATTGGTAGTTGGTTGTAGGTCTAACCAATTGCGTCGAGGGCCATTGTTTTGATCCCGCCCCTTGGGAAACAAAACGTCCTCATGGAAGCACCAGACTCATATCCACGCAGTGATATAGTCTAGCTACGCCAGGCTAAGCTTGTGGATCTGCTAGTTTTTGAACATATGAGGTTTCCACGCGACAGAGACGATATGATCATTAGGACCGACTCTACACTGTTATTTTGCAAAAGATCAGATCGGATTTGGCTATCGAGACATCTTCAAGAACGGGGCTTATCTACAAGCTCATGCCGAGTCATGTGACCTTGTAGATCAGCTTTTTTTCATGTGTCATACGCCAAATTATAAATGGAGTATCCAAAACTGAGACACCCAATTTGGAAATCAGATTTGAATCGCATTTTAACTCATTCACTGCCTAGAACGACTAAAACGACTTTTGTCCCATAAGCCCTGCCTGCCTAGAACGACTAAAAAGACTTCTTTTTTTGTTTTGTTTTTACCCAAAGACCAAGGATATATGATTTCTCGAAGATCTAGACTCCCATCCACTTCCTTGTTAACTTAAAACTTAAAAATGCTGTATCTCGGCTCCTGAGTACTTTTTTTTTCAATGAAAAATCTCTGGCAGTGGGCAAACGTGGCCAGAAATAATTCAGGCAGTGAATGAGTTAAGAAAGAATGTGGTTCAAATTTGATTCGTAAAAATCTGTTTCCATGTATATACATTTTTTTTTGCGGCTGAGACTTTATAAAAAACAATTCTAATTCCAATCTGTATAGGCCAAAACTTTATTTCGGGCTGCCTGTCTGAACCTAGCCTAAGAAGACGGACAGGGGTGTTGGGTTGGGGAGGGTTGGGGAGATGAAATATTGCATGTCAACGACACCGCATGCATTCATAAAGACATCTCTCTCTGCATGTGGCTTTGGGCTATGGAGGCGATGGAATGTGTGCGCGCTGCGATGTTGACATCTGAAGGTGAGAATCAGCATTCTGAGGGACGATTCCATTTCTGGGATCATTCTTTTTGCCAAAGGAGCTGAGTCCCAGAGCAGGCCCTGACGTGCTGTCCCCCCCCCCCCCCTCCAAGAGTCTGGCAGCACCAGGAACTCAATGCACCTTTTCATTTTTTTTTTGGGGGGGGGGGGGGGGGCTGGGAGATGTCTTCAGGGGCTTTCGGGCTTGCAACGACGATAACGCTGTCAAGTCAACTGGTAGTGTAGAGAGCCAGTCCATCAGCGACTCTTTACAAATCAGCTCAAACCCCTGTGGTTTCCTTAAACAGCACCCCTATCGTTTTCCCATGGTATCAATTGATGGAAATGGCACAACATGGTTATTAAGGGGTTTTTAAACAAACGCTGATCCATATCAATCGCGAAAAGCCCTCGTCTCATCGTTGTGGTTTGTGAGATAATTGGAGGTAAACAGTAATGTTAAGTTTGCAATCCTGATAACATGGCAGTGAGCCTGGAGCCTCTTGAGAAATATTGTACATTCCAAACTGTTTCGCAACATAGTTTACTATATAGTAATAGTAGGCCTTAACCCATTAAGACCTGAGGCCGATTCAAAAAACTGTTTTTTGAAAAAAAACAAAAAATATATTTTTTCACGATTTAACAAAAATGGCAGATCTACAAGCTCATAGTGTCGCACTATGAGCTTGTATATCTGCTATTTTTGAATAGCCAAATAAATCTAAAGTGACACAGATGCGTTCCAGGTCTTAATGGGTTAAGTAAGCAAAAACAATGCTACTAGCTCCTACCTCCAATATCTCGATACCTAAAAATAAAATAGACTCCCAGTTTAGGAAGATGGGTTGAAAATTAACCGAATCTACCGCAGAGTCTAGGGGTTCGATTCCGCCGCGGTGCTTCGGACTTTGTCGAGCGTTTATACCGAACACAATTGGCCCGTGTTCAGGGGAGGGAAGCCGGGGGCGGGGAGGGTGATATTTGTCACTACACATACTCTTAACTGGCTGGGGCGGAACTAGTCAGCAGGGAGTGTTGCGCAGGAAGAGTAGGACAGAGAGGCTCTATATCCTCGCGGTGGAGGCTCCTCATTGGCAGGTGTGCCAGTAGGATACAACAGCAGTGAGAACAACACACAGAAATGCGTGTGGGGAGGAATCAATTGGCAAAACGACTACATTGGAGAAAAAGGGGGGAAATAAATACAAAAACTCACCATTTCTATCATTATGATTCCATTGTGGCGTGTCGTGGTTGTTGGGGAGCGTGGACCCTTGAAAGTCCCTCCGGATGCCGTTGGGCGTGCCGTTGCAGAGGGGGGCCGCGTGCGGCGGGGGTCCCGCGTCCCGGTGGTGGTGGTGGTGGTGGTGGTGGTGGTTGTTCCCCGGGTGAGGGAGCGAGTGCTGCTGGTACTCGAAGCTCACAGCGGGGCCATAGCCGTGCGTCAGGTAGTCGGGGTCTTTGGAGTAGCTGTTGCCGTTCTCCAGGCAGTCCGTGCACACTACCGCGCCGTCAAAACCTGGAGGGAGAGAGAGGGAGGGAGGGAGGGCCGGAAAGAAGTTTTTTTTTAGCTTGTCTGCTCTAATTAGTCCTGATGTTGTGCAGTCTTTCGCTGACAGCCGCACTCTCGTTTAAAAAAAAATAAGAGGTATCATTATGCAAATCGTCACTTTTGGGGCGGAAACCGTGTATGTCCAAAAATGTTACTTTTCAGGAAATGGACAAAAAAAAAGCGAACCCGTGTTCCAATGCAGTTATTATTATTGGTCACGAGCTCTTAATACTTTTCAGTGGTTCAATATTTATACAAAACCCCACAGGCACACTTAGCCACTTCCACGTCAAAAGTAGCAGATCTACAAGCTCACACAACGCATTGTGAGGTTTGGTCAATTTTTTGCTACTTTTGCAGCAACAAGCAGGGCATTCATTCATGACAAGTTGAAATAACGGAGATAGGAGGTTTCTGTGTAGACACCGAGAGAGAGGAAAGTATATACCTGTGTTGTCTATGTGTCCGTTGGGCTGGTTCCCACCGCCAGCCTCCACCCGGATGCACACGTCCTGTCTCTCGGAGAGCGTGCCCTGGGAGGACAGGTAGCTGGGGACGTCTGGAGGGACGATGGTCTCATCTGGGACAGATGGAAGGAGACGGACACACAGTTAGAATCAGATTCAGGACCATACATTCTTACCCCCCCCCCCCCAATGTTAAATGAATGGGTATTTTTTTTCAACTGTGCAGGGTTACTGCTCAACATAATAGCTAACAAAAACAGTCACATTGACACAACTGGGAAAACTCCCATTAAACCAAGCTATCGTCTACTACTTTTGATACTTTTGTGTCACACAGTAGTATGATCAAGCACCGGCTTCGAATGCGTTTTTTGAATGGGACATTATCATCTTTTATCAGACCATTGAATGGGCGGAGTAGGCGACATACTGACCTACCCGCGATTTATCAGACCATTCATTGGGTGTAATCAGGAGATACTGACCTACTCGGAAGCGGAGCAGTCCCCACAACATGATTTACTATTCTGTGCCTATCGGTACACAACTCGGACGGCGCTGAGTAGGCTCAAGCGAACCTCGCAACGTTCAGCACGGCAACTCGCCCTGCTATAGCTCGCTCGGTGGTGCTTCACGTGGCTCAAGTTCTCTTGAGACTGCGCGCCTCCGTCATGGTCCGAAACCGAAACTTAACTTATATAAGTCATCTCGGTCGGTAGGTCAGTATGTCCTGATAACACCCAATGAACGGTAGATCGTGGGTAGGTCAGCATGTCGCCTACTTCGCCCATTCAATGGTCTGATAAAAGGTGATAATGTCCCATTCAATGCATCGATAGCATCCGAATGGGGTGGATCAAGTAGAACATTCATTCACGAAAAAACCTTGGAGACGAGAGGTTTCTAGCCTCTTTAGTCTCATGAACTCCCCAGAACTCACCCGTGTTGGTGACGCTGCACTCCTCGCTCTTCTTCCGCGTCTGGTAGATGATGCACACCCACACCAGCGAGGTCACCACGATGCTGGTCACCACGGCGATGACGATGATGCCTATGGTGACCGTGCTGGGGCCGCCGCCCCCCGCGCCGCCGCCGCCCCCCGCCGCCCCCGCGCCGCACGCCCCGCCCTGGTGGCTCGGGGTGACCACCAGCTGGCTGTGGGCGCGCTCCGTGCCCAGCGGGTTCTTCATCTCGCAGGTGTAGCGGCCGGCGTCCTCCAGCGCCGCCGAGCCGATGACCAGCAGCCGGTTGCCCGGCGTGAAGTGGTGGCGGTCGGAGGGGCGCAGCGGCTGGTCGTTGCGGAACCAGGTGATGCGCGGCGGCGGGCTGCCCAGGGCCTTGCACTGGAGCGCCACCGTGTCGCCCACCGCCACGTTGCGGTCCTCCAGGTCCTGGGCCAGGTGGGGGGTCTCTGTTGTTGGGGAGGAGAGAGAGAGAGAGGACAACGACGACGAGTCAGTGAGGATAGTGGGCTCTCAAGACTTTCATCACGGCGGACTCCCATGAACTCTTAAGAGTTACAGACAGACCTGTAAGCAGTGGCGGAAAAAGTACTCACATTTTTTACTTAACCCATTGAGACCTGAAGCCGATTCTACATGTCTCCTAAATCTCAACAGTATTCTGAAAAACTTATGTTTCTATATCAGTGGTGCTCAATCTTTTTCATGTCAAGGACCCCCAACATTATATGTATTTGGCCGCGGACCCCCATCAAAATATTTTGTTCCAGGGACCCCCCAGAAGCAAAGATTTGAGTTAAAAATGTTCGCTTTAAAAATATATATATATTCAAAGATTTGCACACATTTTCACAAATTTTCAAAAATAGCAGATCTACAAGCTCATAGCGTGGCACTCGGTGCCGCGCTATGAGCTTGTAGATCTGCTATTTTTGAATAGCCTAAAGTGTAAAATAATGCTTTTTAGCTCAAATCTAAAAATGACACAGTTCCAGGTCTTAATGTGTTAAGTAAAAGTATCAATACTGCAATGTAGAACTCTGTTACAAGTAAAAGTCTGTAATTCAAAATGTACTTGAGTAAAAGTGCAAAAGTATTGGTATCAAGTAATAAAATGCTTGTTGAAAATAGCAGATCTACAAGCTCATCCCTGGCCTCACTGTTTTGGGCATGTTCATTATTATATAGGCAAAACATTTCTGAACTTTAAAAGAAAATACTATATTTGCCTAGATTTCTCAAATATAGCAGATCTCCAAGCTCACATGCTGTAGCGTGGCCATACGATGTGTGGTGCGCTTGTAGATCGGCTATTTTCCTAATAGCTGATGTATAAATGAGGGCCTCAGTGGTTAATGATGGTATTTAGGTCAGTGCTAAACAGGACACCTCGACGGTTTTGACTCGTTCACAAATCGCACAGGGCTCGTTTCAAGTTCACATGCTCAGTACTGGACAAACTCATAATGGGAACGTGGAACTCGACTAGATTCATGTTCTGCTCCCAAGTCCAAATAAATACGTCGCTCCCTCCTTCACCAACCTGTAGGCAGAAATCGCCCTCCATTAATGGCTCTCCAACCCACGGATAATTATCATTTCTAGATTTTAAAGTGGACTTTGAGATTCAAAAGAAGTTCTTTTGTTGCTGTCGGACAGAAACCTCTTATATTGATATTTTAACTTTTTAGTTTTTTTGGATATTAATACCCTACTTGATCATGCTATAGTGTCACAAACAAGTATAACAAATAGCAGTTTTGGACATGAGGTTTCCACTCGACAGAGATGTTTCGTCTGACATGACGGCGTCTCTCACACACAACAGGTCAATTCCCGCCGTCCGTCCATCCGTCCAGCCAACGGGTGACAGATCAATCATGAAATGAACAAAGTAGCTTACGATCACACTGTTCTCGTTTTCACACAAAAACAAAACTGTCTGCGAAAACAAATTTTGACCGTGTCATAACGTCTCAATCGTGTGTTTAGCGCTTTGACAGAAACTTGTTTTCACAAGTAATCAGGAGGACAAGAATCCTCTTCAGAACGCACAATGTTTTCAGTGTTTTGCCCCGGCAACTTTGGATACTCAATGGGGCACATTGAAGTCTCCCTCTCTGTGTGTGTGTGTGCGTGCGCGCGCGTGTGTGTGTGTCTGGACTGAGGTAGGCCCCTGCTCTCAGACAGGGCATTTCCCTTCACAGTGGGACATGCACCAGATTAAGAGATCTCACTTAACCCGCTTCACTCTATTCCTTCTACTCGTCCCTCCCTTCCTTTTCCCACCCCCTCCACTACCCTCCCCCCTTTGCTACCTCTGCCCCCCCCCCCCCGAATTTCTGCTGTTCCAGACAGGGGGCCTCTCTCAGCTACATGACCCCCCCCCCCGCCCTCCCATCCACCTCTACAAACCCAAACATCAGCCAATTGGCCCCGAGACACGGCGACCTCGTCCATGTTTTTACATTGTAGAGGGGATTAGTGCTTCTTTTCTTCCTTCTTTTTTTTTTAACCAGCTACTGCTGTTTTAACTCCATCTCCCTTTTTAGTTCCCTATTATTATTTATGCTACGCTCACGGATTAACCCATTCAATCCCCGGGAACGCATCTCTTGTCATTTTAGATTTCTTCGGGCTATTCAAAAATAGCAGATCTACAAGCTCGCAGCACGGGACAGCGATTGCCGCGCTGTGAGCTTGTAGATCTGCTATTTATATCTTTTGTCGTCTCTGTCCAAAACTGTGACTTTTCAAGATTCAAATTCAAAAGCATCAAAAGTGGCAGATCTGCAAGCTCGAAACGCGGCGCGAACGAGCTTGTAGATCTGCTACTTTTGATGCTTTTGCTTGACGCTGTAGTGGATAGGGTGTTCTTTACGAAAAAACACAAACAGTTAGAATATGGAGATGAGAGGTTTATGCTCAGACAGCAACGATATCAAACCGGGGGGTCCTTGGAAAGGGGAAAGACTTTGAGAATCACTGGATACACGTGTTTGTGAGCGATCAGCAACGACACCACACCAGCCACCGGTGTTATAAACCTCATGGCGGCTCCGAAAAAAAAAAAGCAAAAGTCCTTCTTCAGCGTGGCGTGACAACAAGCGACGTGAAATAACCAATAAACCAGAAGCACTGAGGCTTGCAGTTGAAGCAGGCATGACTGTCCCTCCCACAGAGAGAGAGAGAAGGGCTGGCTGGGTGGGTGGGGGGGTTAGAACGCCTAACAAACACCCTTCTGTGAGTCCCCCCCCCCCCCCCCTCACCATCCCCCCGTTGACCCCAGCCATGACCTTTAACCCCCTCCCCTGACCCCCACAGCAAGGCCACAGCTGCTGAGAAAAAGAGAAAAAAATATAAAGCGTTTCATTCTCGAGGCCTCCAGGCTGACCAATTCCCAACAGAGCACCAGAGATATTTAACTGGCCGCCATCTTTTTTGGAAATGTTGGGGGGAAATTATCGACACCGTGTTTAAAAAACTCCAATCACAACACAGCATAGAGTTAGAATATATCTAGAGGGTGGACTGCGTCGGCCCCAGCTGTTCATTTCAATGAAAATTTGCTCTGCGGCGTTTGAAGCACCGGAAGTCTGCCATAATAAGTGCCACAATATCGGAGCCAATAGAGCAGACCATAGAGTTATGAGCAGCCGCACTAGGGTTTCAAACGGTATAGGCGCACGCGCAGTAGCATTTTTAAATGCGGAAGTGTTGCTATCCCTAGTTTGACCACCAGGCGACGGCCGCTTCACTGTTCTAACGTGGTTCTGGGGGCTTGCAAAACAGGCCAGTTACTGCCCATTGTATAAAATTGCGTTGCAGACTATTTCCATAGAGTTCATAGACTTTATAGACTTGCTTGACAGCACAGTGTTGTGAATTAATATGTATGATGTATAATATGTATGTATATATATATTTTTTTTTTTTTTGCACGTCTTTTCTATTAACCCCTTTAGACATGGAACGCATCTGTGTCATTTTAGATTTCTTTGGCTATTCAAAAATAGCAGATATACAAGCTCATAGCGCGGCACTCGGTGCCGCGCTATGAGCTTGTAGATCTGCTATTTTTGAAAAATATGAAACATTTTTTTTAGATTTTTTTCAATAAACTGTAAGGATTTAGAAAACATTTTTAAGAATCGCCTCAGGTCTTAATGGGTTAATACATTGGATTTATAAACCCTCAATACTTTGTAAACTTGACCTTTTGGCTCCGGTTCCGTACTTGGTCTGCTCTTTGTCCCCCCTCTACACCCAACCTTTTTTGCCCGGAAATGTTTCAAATAACAAATACAAGTCTTGTCCTCAACAGCGACAAAGAGCAAAACATCGGGGCTTACCCAGCACGGTGAGGGTGGCGTTGGCAGAGACGGTGCCGGCCGTGTTCCGGGCGGTGCAGCTGTACACGCCCATGTCCTCCAGCTTGACGTCGGTGATGAAGAAGACGTCGTCGTCGGGCATGACGAGCATGCGGCGCTCGCGGGCGGCGGGGAAGTCCGTGCCGCCGTCCTTCTGCCAGGCGATCTGCGGCGTCGGGTGGCCCTCGGCGGCGCACTCCAGCCGCGCCGTCTGACCCGTGCGGATGGTGCTGTCGCTGGGCGTCTTGACGAACGACGGCAGGACTGCAAGGAGAGGAAGGTGCGTTTTTTAGTTGAAGTCGGACGCAATCGGCGCCGATAGTTACGACAGCGGAATGTGTCAACTCTTGTCTTTCTCACACACACACACACACACACACACACACACACACACACACACACACACACACACACACACACACACACACACACACACACACACACACACACACACACAGGGGAAAAAACATATTGTTGCTGTCTGGCAGAAAACTCTTATCTTCATATTTTAACTTTTTGTGTTATTTCGTAAATTAACGGCGTACATTTACTTGCTCATACTACAGCGTCACAAAAGCATCAAAAGTAGCAGATCTACAAGCTGGAAACGCGGCGCGAAGCGACGCGTTTCCAGCTTGTAGATCTGCTACTTTTGATCGTAAGTAGCAGATCTCGTCTCTCGACAGAGACGACATGAAAAGTGACGCATTAAAACAAAGTGTGGTCTCGTCACTGGTGCGCTAGACTGAGAGAACGAGAGCAATCCATGGTCTCGAAGGGCGGATCCAAACCCAGGCGCCCGGAGCAGCCGCGTCCTCCGATTGCTTCACCAATCTATGTCCCCGCCTTCCAGGAGTGAGTCTGGCATGATCACCCATTCTGCAATATTGGCTGTGGGCTGGAGTTGGGCGGGAGTAATACCGTTGACTGACAACCCCTTCAGCCAATGACCGTTGTTCCCCTTCAGCCAATTGCAGTGCATTTTTACCACCTCCGTCACTAATGTGACGCAACGGGACTTTTGAGATGGCCATGCCCAAAATAGGTTGCCTTATTCGGATACATGCGTGTCACTGCCCGCCCCTGCCGGTTCTCTGATTTTTTTTTTTTAAATAGGCTCTGTCAATTAATTAATTAATTAATTAATTAATTAATTAATTAATTAATTGACCACATATATGAAGTTAAACAACTAAATTCTATCCAAACGATATCTTATAAGTAAATTCCGTGCCTCAAAAAAGAAGTTTGAGAGCGTTTTAAAATCGAAAGTAAGAAGTGAAGACAACGCACAACAACAATGGCTGCCGTTCGTCTTTTGTCGGCTGCACTCAGGCTGCAATCGGCTTCATTCGGGCTCACTTGAACTCGCCACATGATTGGCCAACGTAAGCTGTCAATCACAGAACAATGAGCGACGACGCTGATAGGCTCGTCCATTTGGTGTACGGGCTAGAAACGCCCAGAGAAGCCTTCAGGCCAGACTCACTCCTGAAATCAAATGGAAATGAGATTTCCGGAGGGAGGGTTTACCAGGCTACATCAAGCTGCCTTACACTACAGAAACAGGAGATAGCCTCCTGCCCTATGGGCCACATGGCTCGGCAAGGCTTACAACCAGTGTGCTATCAACAGCTCGTTCTTTTTGGCACCTAACAACCTTCGCTCGAGTCTGTCTTACAAGCTAACAGCGTGTAACGGTGCAACCGTGTTGTTAGCTTGTAGATCTATTATTTTTGTCACGTGACGTCCTGTGTTAGGCTACACTCGCTACACTGTGTTAGGCTACACTCGCGCAGCTCGTGCGGCATGTTACATATTTCACGTAATGTTAGACAAAAACGATGTACTGTATATCCAAACATTTAAAAAAAAACATTTGTTTAATTCCAAACCTTTTTCCAGGCCTGGAAAACAGTTTTTCAAATTTCAAAATATTTCCAGGAATTTCATGACCGTGGGAACCCTGGAATTTAACCGATTGGTTGATTTAGTCAAGAAACCTGTACAATCGTTTTGTTTTCTTTTTCTGTATACTGTACAATCATGTACAGACCAGCGCTTTTAAAAGGTGGTGAGGTTGAGAACTGAACATGTTTATATTTCACAATGGTTAACTGGCTATGGTTATAAACCGGCAGAATTAAGAGTTTACAACACACAGACACACAGTAGAGTAGAGATATGCATGCTCTGAATCCAGTGTTGATGACTAGTTAGCCACATCCCATGTGTTAGCATTGCCACAAAATGCGAACTACGCTACCAGTGGATATTTCTCCGCAACGGTAGTACCGATTTAAGAACCGTTTTCAACTATCTGACCCAGAACCTTGGTGTGTGGTATCAAATTCAGAGATAAGAGTAAGTAGCTAAAGTAGCTGGTCTACAAGCTCAAACGAGCGTGTGGATCTGCGGCTATCGATGCTTTTGCGTGACTCTGTAGTGTGATCAAGTGTAGGGAGTTAATTCACGATAAAACACAAAAAGTTAACCGATTGAGACGTGGAACGCATCTGTGTCACTTTAGATTTCTTTGGCTATTCAAAAATAGCAGATCTACAAGCTCATAGCGCGGCACTCGGTGCCGCGCTATGAGCTTGTAGATCTGCTATTTTTATTATTTTTGAAAAATTGTGAAAAAACGTTTTAGATTTTTTTTTCAAAAACTGTTAGGAATCGCCTCAGGTCTAACGCTCTGAAAAACGTCTCGGCAGGAAGAGGCTGTGACCCTACCGTTGACAGTGAGGCGGGCCTTGGTGGAGTAGGAGGAGCCAAAGTGGTTGGTGATGATGCACTGGTAGCGTCCCTCGTGGGCGAAGGTGACGTGGCGCAGGTGCAGGATGGTGGTGTACTCCATCACGCTGCCGGCGCCGCCGCCGCCGCCGCTCGGAGCGTCCGACGCGCCCCCGCCGCCGTGGTGGATCATGTGGTGGTGGGCGCGCACGTGGGCGTAGTTCTCCGTGTCGGCGTGGCGCAGCAGCTCCTGGTCCTTGCGCCAGGCGAAGGTCATGGGGGAGGAGCTGCTGCTGGCGGCCGTGCACGTGAGGTGCACGTCGCTGCCCAGCACGGTCACCGTGGTCTCCGGCTGCACCGTGATCTGAGGCTTGGGGAGGTCGTCTGCAGGGAGGGAGAGGAGGAGGGAGGGAGGGGAGGGGAGGGAGCGCAGAGGTACAACAGTTCAATCAAACTAATCGACGATAAGAAATAATCGAGTCATCTATCGCTATTTTGGGCATGTCATTATGGGTGAAAAGTAAAAAAAATCCCTCTACACCACCTCTGCCAAAAATAGCTGATCTCAAAGTTCTCAGCGCGTCGCAATGTTGGCACATTGTGAGCTTGTAGATCGGTTATTTTCACAGCTATTTTCGGCTATTTTCAAACGACACTGTTGTGAAACAACACTTAACACATGGGGTGCCAAAACCGTATTTATACGGTTTTGCAAAAGGTGCAAAAACGTACTCGGAGTGCCAAAACCATATTAAAACGGTTTTCGTGTCTTTTTGTTTTTTTCGTTTTTTTCCGCACGGGAGGGGCTAGAGCAGCTCTGGGGAGTACCCATTGTGATCCTGAGAAGGATAGGCCAGATAGATCACCGGAAACCGGCTCCCCATCCGCTTCCTGTCTATTTCCTTCTTTAAAACGCCTATATCTCCGAATCTTTTTTCCGGTGGGGAAAACCGGTCATGTGCGATGCGCGATCCCCCCCCCCCCCCCCCCCCCCCCCCCGTTGTAACTCGCGAGTGAAATGTTATCGTTGCAGGATGTAGCCAGGGTCATGGCGCTACATGAATGGATGCTTTTTCTTTCACGTGGATTTGCTTGTCGTGGAGTCTAGAGCTTTAAACAGCAAAGCGCAGTCAATGGGGAGAATGCTGGCACCCACGGTAAGTTGTTATGAAAAAATCCAGGCACCCAAATGTGTTAAGTACAGAAAAAAAAGTAACATATTTGCTTTGAAATTCGCTTCTCGAAAGTAGTAATCCACAGAATAACAATTAAGAGAACAATTGACAGTTGCAGCCCTGAGTGAGCGAGGGAGGGCAGAACAGGGCATAATGTGCAAAGAGAATAAAAGTGGAAGTTTACAAAGTGAGTTTATAAATGGTCGCAAATGACTTGAACTACTTGAGCCCCTATTACAGAAAACAGCAAAAATATTCTTATCAACAAGCTGAAATGTTCACCTATAATGACATAGCTCAAAATAGGGACGCCAGGTATAAGTGGTGAACCCATTCAATCCGTGAACGCTTCTACGGATGTCTTCTAAATCCTAACAGTTTTCTGAAAAACGTATGTTGAGATGTTGTTAAGATGAACGGTTCGAGATATGTGAAGGACAGACAGACAGACAGACACAGACATTCCTGGAATATATAGATGAGTGTCTAATCTATAAAAAAAAATGGTTAAATGTTCTAAACGGAAGAAATAGGCCGCAAATAAAACAAACAGCCCCGCATGCAGGACCATTAGCGAGTCAGCGCCGCGACCCGCGAGCACGGAGCCAAGACATAAACGAAACACGTGCAAAATATGTAAACAACCACAGAGGACAGCTGACAATATGGGTCTTGTGTTCCACTAGCTACACACACACACACACACACACACACACACACACACACACACACACACACACACACACACACACACACACACACACACACACACACACACACACACACACACACACACACACACACACACACACACACACACACACACAGTACTGTACTTAAGTAAAATGTTGATGTGTTTTTACTTTACTGGAGTATTTCCAATTTTCAGTGCTTTTACTTCTACTCCACTACATCTCAGAGGCAAATTTTGTACTTTTACTCCATTACAATTATTCAAAAACTTTAGTTACTAGTTACTTTGCAGATATAAATTATTATATTATAAAACATACATTAACCACTTTAGCCCTATTTTATAGGCTACCTAGGCTACTTTCAAACATTTTAGTACTTTTACTTTTGGTACTTTAAGTACATTTTGATACCAACACTTCCGTACTTGAACTCGAGTAACATTTTTAATTCCGGACTTTTACTTGTAACAGAGTACTTCCACATTGCAGTATTGATACTTTTACTTAAGTAAAACACTTTTTCCACCACTGCACCCGCACACACACACACACACACACGGGCGCGCGCGTATAACTCACCACACACGAAGCTCCTGGATGGGGCCTGGAAGATGCTGGTGCCTTTCAGGCTCTCGGGGTGGGCACAGGCGGCGGTGACACTGGCCTGCAGGTTCCGCGCCACCAGCCACTCGGGGAGCCAGTGGAGCTGGCAGTCGCACAGGAAGCTGTCGCTCTGGATGAGGCTGCCGAGGAGGAAGAGAAGAAGATGAAGAAGAAGAAGAAGAGGAGAAGGTGGAGGAGCGGGGCGGGTGAGAAGGACCCCGAGATTAACCCATTAAGACCGGGAACGCATCTGTGTCATTTTTAAGATTTCTTTGGCTATTTCTTTGGCACTCGCTTTGTAGAGCTGCTATTTTTTGGGAAAAATCGTGGGTCTTTGAATATGTATTTTTAAGGTGAACATTTGTATCTCAAATCTTTGCTTCTGGGCATTCTACAAATGTCTTCTAAATCAGTTTTTTTTTTTTAAACGTATGTTGCTGTAATCAGTGGTTCTCATGTATTTGGCCGTGGACCCCCACCTCAAAATATTTAGTTCCAGGGACCCCCATAAGTTGTAACAGAGTTAAAAAAAAAGTTTGCTTTAAAAAACACATATTCAAAGATTTGCACACATTTTCCCGATTTTTCTAAAAAATAGCAGATCTACAAGCTCGTAGCGCGGCACCGAGTGCCGCGCTACGAGCTTGTAGATCTGCTATTTTTGAATAGCCCCAAAGAAATCTTAAAATGACACACAGATGCGTTCCCGGTCTAAATGGGTTAGGTTCGCCGTTGTGTTTCCTTTTGCACAGAATACTGTATGTTGCTGCGGCGTGTGTATATCGCATGTCACAATATCCTGCACGGAATCACAATTTCCACTGAGCCAATGTGAGAGTGTAACGGGATACGTGCGCGTTTCCTCCTCTAGGAGGAGGAGAGGAGGGGAAAAAAAAGAAAGCGAGGGGTGACTGCAGCGTGTCACGGATGCCAAAACAACCGAGGGAGAATGTGTTTCGATCTCTGAAGGCGCGCGCGCATGTGTGTGCGCGCAGCAAAACCCGGAGTGTTAATTGAATTTGCGGGGTCCATTATCGCACTATTTCAGAGTTAGATTAACACTCCGGTTTTTTTTCCCGTGCACGTAATATGCTGCTGACTCCATGTGCTGTACATTTATAGTGTATGTCGTTTGCTGTCGGGCAGAAACCCCTCATCTCCATTCTTTTGTAAATTAACACCCTACTTGATCGTACCACAAGTGTCACACAAAAGCTTGACGCTTGTGTGTGACGTAGCAGATCTACAGGCTCGAAACGCGGCGCGAAGCGACGCGTTTCGAGCCTGTAGATCTGCTACTTTTGATGTTTTTGAATGTGTGTGTGTGTGTGCGCGCGCGTGTGCGTGTGTGTGTGTGTGTGCGTGCGAGACTTACAGTGACTTGATGTTTCTCATCTTGCTGAAGGCATCGGGCTGAATGGTACGTATGGCGTTCTCTCCCAGGTTCCTGGCGGGGGGGGGGAAGGGGGGGGGGGGGGCATAAAATGTCGTTATAGCTTGAGAGACATCCCCCCCCGCCGCCCCAAACACCCATGTACGGGACAGCAAGGTGCACGCAAACAAGCTCACACACATACCACCCCCCCCGCCCCTTTTCATTACGAGGGGGGGGGGGGGGGGGGTTTGGGGTGCTTACGGGTCTGTGTCGGGGAGGGGAGAAAGGGCAAAGTTGAGGCTGCTGCGCTAGCTAGGCTAACGAGAGGGGAAGCAGCTGTGGGCCCTTTTGCAAAAAAAAAAAGCCCCGCTCTTCTCCTTTTACAAAGACGCTATTAAATTGCGGAGCAGCCCCCCCCCCTCCTCTCTGCACCAGCTACTTTTGGCAGACCCTCTGCCTCTCTCTCTCCCCCTCTCTCTCTCTCTCTCTCTCTCTCTTCCACTGGGAGCAGGGTTGCCAGATCTGCTCATTATAATTTCCCCGCAAGATTTTATTTGAAAATAGCCGATCTACAAGCTCACAACGCGTCGCACCGCGACGCGTTGTGAGCTTGTAGACCTGCTATTTTCAAATAGCTGATGTATTATGTTAAAGTGCTCAAGTGGCCTGTAGTCGCTTCTTTTGGGCTGTTTTTTCCTAGACCTGGTTGCTTGTTTCTCTCACAGAATCTGGCAACACCGACTGGGAGTGGGGGCTGTGTGTGTGTGTGTGTGTGTGTGTGTGTGTGTGTGTGTGTGTGTGTGTGTGTGTGTGTGTGGGGGGGGGCATACTCACAGGTGCTCCAGGGTCTCCAGGCCCGAGAAGGCTTTCTTGGCCACCGACTTGATCTTGTTTCCAAACAGAGTCCTGCCGTTGACCCCCAAACAAGAAAAGGGGGTTAGGGGGAGGGGGAGGGGGAGGATTAGGATGGAAGTGAAAGCGGAGGAAGAGAAAGAGAGAAGGAACGAGGGAGGAGGAGGAGGAGGGGACAAGGAGAGAAGTTCAATTAGCAAAGCTGAATCTGATAAGAGTGTGTGTGTGCGCGCGTGTGTGTGTGTGTGTGTGTGCGTGTGTGTGTGTGTGTGTGTGTGTGTGTGTCTGGAGAGGGTATTGGAAATCCGAACTGTGCGGAGATTAGCTCGGAGGAAGGTTCAGTCGAGGCTGGGGTTGGGGGAGGGGGGTGGGGGGGTGTTCGGGGGGTAGGGGTCAGATGGGTCCTGCGCCGCTCTTCAAAGAGTACTTTTATCTTTATTAGAATGCAATAGTGATGACAGGGCGGGGCTAAGTGTGTGTGTGTGTGTGTGTGTGTGTGTGTGTGTGTGTGTGTGGGGCGGGGGGGTTGGGGGTTGACATAAGAATGGGCAGGTTGTCTCTCACCGATAGGGACAACACAGCTTGTAAGGGCCTGTGTAACAAGGGGTGTGTGTGTGTGTGTGTGTGTGTGTGTGTGTGTGTGTGTGTGTGTGTGTGTGTGTGTGTGTGTGAGGCGGGCTGGGTTCTAATCCCCACTATGATCAGCCTTCCTCTCCTCTCTGCTGGCCTTCAACAGGAAGGGGAGACACGGCTGACTAGCTCACCGTGTCTGTGAACTCCCAGTCCCTTGTATGCACACACGCACAGACACACACACGCACAGACACACACACGCACAGACGCACACACATACAGACACACACGCGCGCACGCGCGCAGGTCTCGTCGCTGCCGCTTTCTATTCTTTCCAATACATCACAGAAACATTTCATTAAAGGAGTAGTTCACCCAAAAAAACAAAATCGTATTTTCTATCAATAATTACACCCCATGAAGCCTTGAATTCATGGAGATGTTTTGGTTTTCGTCGCGTTCGTAAACCAATAATTTGATGACTGGCGGAATCGAATAGTCTCCTATTGGCCGACGAGCCAGTCATCAAATTATTGGCTCAAGAATGCAACAAAAACAAAAAAAAGAAATCTCCATTTATTCAAGGCTTCATTTGGGTGAACTACTCCTTTAAGCCATTGAGACCTGGAACGCATCTGTGTCATTTTTAGATTTCAGCTAAAAAGCATTATTTTACACTTTGGCTATTCAAAAATAGCAGATCTACAAGCTCATAGCGCGCCACCGAGTGCCGCGCTATGAGCTTGTAGATCTGCTATTTTTGAAAAATCGTGTGCAAATCTTTGAATATATATATTTTTAAAGCGAAAATGGGAACGGCTCTGTGTCACTTTAGATGTCTTTGGCTATTCAAAAATAGCAGATCTACAAGCTCATATGTGAGCTGGTAGTTCAGCTATTTTAGAAATGTGTGCAAATATTTGAATATATATTTTAAAAAAATAAAGCGAACATTTGTAACTCAAATCTTTGCTTCTGGGGGGTCCCTGGAACAAAACATTTTGAGATGGGGGGTCCGCGGTCAAATACATATCTAAAAATGGTTTTCTAAATCCTAACAGTATCCTGCTTTATCAGTGGTGCTCCAACTTTTCCATGTCAAGGACCCCAAAAATGACAAGTAGGCTATTTGGCCGCGGACCCCCCCCCCCCCCCCCATCTCAAAATATGTTGTTCCAGGGACCCCCAGAAGATCGGAGTTAAAAATGTTCGCTGTAAAACGTATACATATATTCAAAGATTTGCACAAATGTTCCATTTTTCCCCCCAAAAAAATAGCAGATCTACAAGCTCTCTGTGCCACGCTATGAGCTTGTAGAACTGCAAATTTTGAATAGCCAATGAAATCTTAAAATGACACAGATGCGTTCCCAGTCTTAATGGATTAACCCTTTGAGACCTGAAACGCATCTGTGTCACTTTAGATTTCCGTGGCTCTGTCGCCGTCAGCGCAGTGGCAGTGGACCGGCTTCATGCTTCATTTAGAATGGACGCCAACGCAACACCAAAGCTCACAATGCGTTGCAGAGCGACGTCTGCCATTTGTCTATGGATTTTCAATTTCAACAGGGTGCATCCCTAGTTTTGGAATAACCCATTAAGACCTGAAGCGATTCTTAAAAATGTTTTCTAAATCCTAAGAAGTTTTTGAAAAAAAAAATCCCCAAAAAATGATCTACAAGCTCATAGCGCGGCACTCGGTGCCGCGCAATGAGCTTGTAGATCTGCTAGTTTTGAATAGCCAAAGACATCTAAAGTGACACAGATGCGCTCCAGGTCTCAATGGGATAAAGAGGCAGTGCTTTTTCAAATTCCGTGTTTATATGCCTTTTTCAGATAAACGTGTTTTTATACAGATATTCAACATCTGTAAATATCGGTTATCGACCCTAACAGCAATGTTGACATTGGTCATCGGTTATCGGCCAGACATGTCACATCTCCCTCCATTAGTAATGCATCCCTACTCATTTTGCCTGCACATCCAAGTATAAAATCATGCTTTTTAGAGCGTTGGTTCTCAAAGTGGGGTCCGGGGACCCCCAGGGGTCCTTGAGGGAGTTCCAGGGGGTCCCCAGCTAAGTGATAGATAGTTAGGACCCTTATGTGTCTGTAACTCTTGAGAGTGTACAAATGGAACCAAATGGACCCTAACGGGTCCATTTGGTTCCATTTGTACACTCTCAGAGTTAAAATAACATTGATTGTACAATATAAACTGGGGTCCCAGAGATAGAAATGCCATTTAATGGGGGTCCGTAGCCCTAATGCATGTCAAACTGGGCGTCCTTGAAATTAAAATGGTTGAAAATCACTGCGTGAGCCGTAAAAAAAAACGTCTCTTATGGGGGTCCTTGGCAATATATTTTCAAATGGGGGTCCGCGGGCTAATAAGTGTCAATTTGGGGGTCCTTGACATGTAAAAGTTTGAGAACCACTGCTTTAGAGCAACAACAGTTACTTCCCTCCCATGAAATGTCAGTGGTGGACACTTTGATGTCTCACCCCCCCCCTCTCTCTCTCTTTCCCATGTATTTTTTCCCATGGGGTTGGCTTGTGTGTGTGTGTGTGTGTGTGTGTGTGTGTGTGTGTGTGTGTGTGTGTGTGTGTGTGTGTGTGTGTGTGTGTGTGTGTGTGTGTGTGTGTGTGTGTGTGTGTGTGTGTGTGTGTGTGTGTGTGTGTGTGTGTGTGTGTGTGTGTGCGTAGAGTGCCAGCGCTGAGGATGCAAGCGGGTTGCTTCCGCCAAACACTGTGGGGACAAAAGGCGGGCAGGGGGCGGGGCTACGAGGTTGTTTGATGTTGACGAGCGTCAACGACCCGCCCCCTCCAAAGTCCACCCCCTCTCTCGCTTCCTACCAACCGGGGACGAGGGAGGAGAGAGAGAGCGTGGATCATTGATACCTGGAACGCATCTGTGTCACTTTAGATGTCTTTGGCTATTCAAAAATAGCAGATATACAAGCTCATAGCGCGGCACCGAGTGCCGCGCTATGAGCTTGTAGATCTGCTATTTTTGAAAAAATCTTGAAAAAGTTTTAGATTTTTTTTCATTTTTTTTCAAAACTTTCAAAAAACCTCAGGTCTTAATGGGTTAAATGAATATCACCATTATTTAATTGCTGTCGGGGCAAAAAACATATTCTAACGTTTTGTCCTACTTGATCATTATACTACATCGTCACACGAAAGCATTAAAAGCAGCAGATCTAACAGTTTTCAAAAACAGCCAATCTGCACACTCACGTGTCGCAGTGCAAAGCTTGTAGATCGGCTATTATTACATTTTAGATTTTTTGGGGGGAAAAACGTCATCAAATCCATGCACTTTTCGGACAAAATATCAGTCAAAACATTGGTAATCGGTGGGCTCCTAGGACTCTCCCAAATCGGGATCGGCATTGGACCAAAAACACATGCCATCTTCTCTTCCTGTCTCACACCGGGAGCCATCTTGGACGGATATCATATTTTATCTTGGGGCCGTCGAGAGAGAGCCACGGGACATCTATTCCGGTCTTTCATTTTTTTTCCCACTATTTTAATTTTATTCGACCTGATGAGAAGGTTAACATGACATGGCACGGTTGTAAATAAGCGATTAAAAATATGATTTGGGGGGGTTTGTCGCTCCGTCGCCAAATTTGATCCGACTTGGCCGTAATTGCAACGAGAAGATGAAGTAACAAGATGAAAAGCAGATTGTGGATGTGGGGTGGGGTGGGGGATGTGGGGTGGGTGGTGTTTGCTGGCGGTTCCGCACACTGGCTCAAGTGAAAATCTAAAACCTGGATGTTTTGTGGAGAAAAAAAAAGACTCGTAAATAAAGAAATGAAAGGTAGAGAGGGACTCTTTAAGTCATCACTCAGCCCGGTGGACTCTGTTGCCCCCTCGTTTTTTGGACCGGAGCCCCCGCGCAAACAGACAAGCGGAGCGCGAGCGAGTCGAGTCGGGGTCCGGAAACTTTTCCCTTTTTGTGGCGATCCAAGGGAACCCGAATAGAAAAAAGCCCCGCTCCCCCGCTTTCTGATTGTCTGTGTCCAAAGAAACAGCCGAGTCGATCCCAGAACCAGCGGCAGGCCAGGAAAGGGGATGAGGAGGGGGTGTGTGTGTGTGTGTGTGTGTGTGTGTGTGTGTGTGTGTGTGTGTGTGTGGGTGAGAGACGGAAAGATACAAAAACATAGGAGGGGGGGGCGGGGCACTCACAACTTGTTGAGGTTGTCCAGTCCAGAGAAGGCTCCATTGGTGTCCTCTATTGTGCCCGAGATGTCATTATGGTCCAGCTCCCTGCGGAGAGAGAGAGAGAGAGAAAAGAGGGGGGAATAAGAGAGAGATGAAGGGAGCGGGGGGGGGGGGGTAGGCGAAGGAGGGAGGGAGGGGAGGGGAGGGGACAGGGTCTTCCAGCACTGAAGTGTTTCATAGCCCCTTTGGCAGAGGCTGGTCTGGTGGGAAGTCACGGGATGTGTGTGTGTGTGTGTGTGTGTGTGTGTGTGTGTGTGTGTGTGTGTGTGTGTGTGTGTGTGTGTGTGTGTGTGTGTGTGTGTGTGTGTGTGTGTGTGTGTGTGTGTGTGTGTGTGTGTGTGTGTGTGTGTGTGTGTGTGTGTGTGTGTGTGTGTGTGTGTGTGTGTCGCACCTGGCCTTAAGAGCAGCCCCTCTCTCTGCCAACCAAGCGCATTCTTTCCCCTTTTGAGGGGTGGAGGAAGAGAGTGTGTGTGTGTGTGTGTGTGTGTGTGTGTGTGTGTGTGTGTGTGTGTGTGTGTGTGTGTGTGTGTGTGTGTGTGTGTGTGTGTGTGTGTGTGTGTGTGTGTGTGTGTGCATGGGCATGCAAAGGCAAAAAAAACAAAAATCCATGTATAATTCATGACAGCATGGAGGGTTTGGCGGGCACACAATGCGTTGTGGGGAGCCAGACAGTTGGGTCTGTGCATCTGATGGTGGCAGGTACGACCACAGCCAAAAAAACACCACCCACCCACTCACCCACCCACCCCTTAACCCATTGAGACCTGGAACGCATCTGTGTCATTTTAGGAATTCTTTAGCTATTCAAAAAATAGCAGATATACAAGCTCATAGCGCGGCACCGAGCCGCGCTATGAGCTTGTAGATCTGCTATTTTTGAAAAATCGTGATTTTTTTTTTTTTTTTTTTTTACATTATTTTCAAAACATTTTTTAGGATTTAGATTTTTTTTCGGCCTCGGGCCTTAATGGGTTAATGAGGTCTATGGACAGAGCTCAGAGCCCCGGCCAGGCCGAACAGGCAGAACAGAGCCTCAATAAACAAAGAGGAAGAAGGAGAAGAAATAAAGCCCTCTTTGGAGCGCATTCGGAGGTTTTCTCCGAACACTGGTTGAATGCGATTTCGTTGTTTTTTTTTCGCCTTGCCGCCATCGCAGGGCCTCGTTATACCTCCGAGGGTGAAGTCATCGCGACGCATGGGACCATTGTGCCATTTTAACCACTTATTAACCACATTTTATACTTTGGCTTTTGAAAAATAGCAGATATACAAGCTCATAGCTCGGCACTACGTGCTGCGCTACGAGCTTGTAGATCTGCTCTTTTTGAAAAACCTTGACATTTTTTTGCAAATCTTTGTATATATGTTTGTTTGTTTGTTTTTTTGAAAGCATTTTTTTTTACTCAAATCTTTGCTTCTGGGGGTCCCTGGCAAAAAAACATTTTCAGATGGGGATCTGAAATAGGGAAATACATATCAATTTGGGGGTCCTTGACATGAAAAAGTTTGAGAACCACAATACATCACAGAAAGATTTCATTATGCTGTGTGTTTATTGCCCGCCCCCCCCCCCCCCTGCCCCCATCCCTCCAAATGGTAATGGAGGAAAAAAACAAAAACACAGGGGTGGGGGGGGGGGGGGGGGGGGGGCTCAGTGAGTTGCCGCTCTAGCGCACGCTTTGTCTCCGGGGCAGTTAAAAGACTTTCTTTCAAACTCGGGGAAGGGTCTTTGAGGCTGATGGTCACTCACACCAGCTCCAGAATTACGCCCTCTCCTACTACGCCAATGGTTCACGTCAAAGAACCCCCACCAAATTGATATACGTTTGGCCGTGGACCCCCCCCCCCCCCCCCCACAAGAGAAGATTTGCGTTCAAAAGAAATCTAAGTTTATTAAAAATGTAACTTTCAAAATCAAAAAGAAATGTTCTCCTGTGCTAGTGGTTAATGATTGCGATGCTATATAAACACGTTTAGCTGGGGACCCCCCCCCCCTTCCCAGGACCCCTGGGGGTCCCCACTTTGAGAACCACTGCTCCGCTCCCTCCTCCATTCCCCTTTTTTTCTCCTCCATCCTTTCTTCATCGCCCCCCTCCCACCCCCACCCCCCCCCCCCACCCCCTTCTCTGGTTCCTTTCAGCCATATCCAGTCTTATAAGCTGGACTGAACTAGGGGGGGGGGGGGGGGGGGGCTGCCAATTTCCTACTCTTTCTGGCTGGGTGGACGTGAATGGCCCACTGCCTTGTTAAAGGAGGGGTTTGGGGAGGTGTGTGTGTGTGTGGGGGGGGGGGGGACCGGCAAGGGGGCCCCCGACGATGAGCCCCGCGGCCCCCGTGGCTGAATTAGCGGGCAGGCTGGCCAGCTCAGAGCTTTCACACCCCGGCTGCAGGGCTAGCAGCCCCCCCCCCCCCCACACACACCAAGCGGGCCAGCGGCGCAGGCCCAATTAAAGCTGCCCCCGGCTCCCTTTCAGAGCTCGGCCTCATGCGCCTGTCCTCCACTCCATTGATTAGATTAGGGCCTGCCTAAAAAACATGCAGAGAGACTGAGATGCACAGAGAGACAGAGAGAGAGGCAGAAGAACAGAATGACAGAAACGAGGGTAAAGACAAAAATAAACAAAAGCAGAGAAGGACAAGAAGGAAAAAGAGATGGACTGTTTTTTTCCCTTCCATAATGCTTGAGTGCTAATTAGTGCTAGTGCTAGCTAGCGCTAGTTAGCCCCATAACTCTTGAGAGTGGACAAATGGAACCAAATGAACCCGTCTCAGAGTTACAGACCTGTAAAGGGTCAATTAGGACCCCTCAGAGGGTCCCTCCCTGGACCCCACGTTGACAACCCCCCCCCCTGACACCCATAGCATCCCATGTGGCCAAAAAAGAGAAAAGGCCTGCATGCATGTGTGCGTCTTGGCTCGTCAGCGCTGTGTAGCGCGCTGTGAGAAAAGAGCTCGTCTTAGCGAGCTCAGGCATGAACTCTTTCTTTCTAACCCTGGCTCTTTTCACGGTGAAGAGACACAGCCCCCCCCCCCACCACAAGAGCCTTTCTACTTTGTACCTCGCACACTTTCTTTCCTTCTTTGCCTTAGTTTTTCTTTCTCAAGGCCTGTTCATGCTTTATGTTTCTGTGTGTGGGCACGGTGGAACAAGGGGTGGTGGTGAGGGACGACAGAAATGTCCCCGTCTTGTTTTTTACTGCTCAAAAATAAGTAAAAGAGGGGGGAGGGGGGGTTAATGATCTCCAGGGAGGTGAGCGGCACCACACACACAACACATGGGGGCATCCAAATTCGCTGGGAACCCCCGACGGCCCGAAAACAAAACAAGAGAGAGAAAGAGAGAGAGAGAGAGAGAACAAAAAAAGGAAAGACGACATAAAAGTTCTCACAGGAACCCCCGACAATGGTGATCCATGCCCAGAAAAGAAAAAAAAAATCAACAACAACACACAGTCATGAATAAACATGAATGCAAATGAGGCCGAGATCCTCCCCCCCGCCCCCCCAACCCTTGCCTCGGACAGGGTTGCCAGATCTGCTTATCATAATTTCCCGCAAGATTTGATTTGAAAATAGCCGATCTACAAGCTCACAACGCGTCGCATCGTGAGCTTGTAGATCTGCTATTTTCAAATAGCTGATGTATAATGTTAAAGTGCTCATGTCGCCCATAGTCGCTTCTTTTGGGCTGGTTTTCCTAGACCTGGTTGCTTGTTTCTCTCACAGAATCTGGCAACACTGGCCTCGGAGAGCGAGCGAGCGAAGCAAACCCCCACATCTCTCAGATCAGAGCAGACCGGAGGGAGGGAGGGGGGGGGGGGGGATCCATAAGCCCAGCTGGATCAAATATCACATCAGTGAAACCAATATTAAAAGGTCTCCACTTTCACTGCTCCCATGTGGGACGTTTCGAGGCTTATTTGTCAGTTATTTGTGTGGGTTTTGTAGGGCATTTGGGTGGAGGTAGCTCTGTGTGTGTGTGTGTGTGTGTGTGTGTGTGTGTGTGTGTGTGTGTGTGTGTGTGTGTGTGTGTGTGTGGTTTTGTGGGAGCCAGACTCACAGGACTCGCAGGGCCTTGAGGCCCCTGAAGGCCCCCTCGGTGACGTGGCTGATGGAGTTGTGTCCCAGACGGAGGCTGTGGAGCTCCCCCAGCATGGCTAGACTGCCCTCGTCTAGACGAGTCAAGTTGTTGTACGACAGATTCCTGGAGAGAGAGAGAGAGAGAGAGAGCGAACGGGGAGAGTCAAAGAGAGACACAGAGAGAGAGAGAGAGAATGACAGAGAAAAGAGGGCAGAGACGGAGTTGTTAAGGCAGGCGGAGAGAGAGAGAAAAGAGAAATATGCTGTGTGAGGTCTGGGGCTGGAGATGACAGTTTGGCAGAACACTGGAGGTAACTTGAGACATCATTATGCTGAATTTCATGGCTGATTCCATGTCTATTTGCCACTTGGTGATGTGTTTTTCCATGGCGCTTTTCTTTTTTTTTTTGTTCTCCCCTCCTCGCTCCTGCACCACAAGACATTAACCCATTAAGACCTGAGGCCGCTTCTAAACATTTTCTAAATCCTAACAGTTTTTTGGAAAAAAATATAAAAAAAAAAAATTTTCACGATTTTTCAAAAATAGCAGATCTACAAGCTCGTAGCGCGGCACTCGGTGCCGCGCTATGAGCTTGTATATCTGCTATTTTTGAATAGCCAAAGACATCTAAAGTGACACAGATGCGTTCCAGGTATCAATGGGTTAACGGGGAATGTGCTTAGCAGGCCTCGCGGAGCTAAGCGCCCCGACGGTTGAGGAAAAACGATTCTCGCTCGCTAACGTGCGTCACATAGCTGACAGCCCTCAGTTTATAAGGGCACTTGAGCGTGTGGTAAACCCTCGGAGAACCTCGCTTGCCGCTCTTCCAATTACACGCGCGCCGCGGCCATGTACCGGCTATAACACGTAACAACGCTCTAATGCGTTTCCGATTGCGGATGATAATGAATCCCACAGTCGAGATCGGGGTGGACGCCGGTGTTCAAAAAAGGCGGTGTTTTTATTGCCCTCTCGGTGGCCCTGCCGGCCCTGTCTCCCCGGGCCGAGGATCGGGTCTGCTTGACCGGTCATGTGTGGAGAGATTCTCCCTGATGGCGAGGCTCAGGCCTGGCCTATTTGGAATGCAATAACTGCTGGCTGCTCATAAAGACAGGCCCTCTCTCTCTCTCCTCTATCCCTCCCCTGTTTCTCTCTGCGCTATCTGGAAGGGAGAGAGTCATCACGACCCGAGATAATAAAAATCATAGAACCGTTCACCATGATGATGCAACGGTGCCAGACATGGGGAAGCCGTCAGCGATTCTGTCATGCACAAAAACGGAAAACATTCACAGGAAACGAGCTAAGAGATAATATTGCAGAGTAAACTAATGGCGCTTTACCCAGGCTAAAGCCAGAACTGTTCAGAAGCTGAAACCTTCCAAAACCTTTGTAAGTTCTGTGATTTTTTTTTTTTTTTAGGTTTACGTTATAAACGCAACCATCCCTGAAGGAGGAGGTACGCCATGAAACGAAACTCATGAGAAAAGCAAAAATAGCCGATCGACAAGCTCACAATGTTGCTATTTTCTCTATTTTCGACAACATTTGAACGTATAAGTTCTGAGTTCTGGAGTCAGGTTCCGAGAACCATATCGTCTCTGTCGGGTGGAAACCTCATATGTCCAAAGCTGTAACTTTTCAAGATTCAAGTTCAAAAGCAGCAAAAGTAGCAGATCTACAAGCTCGCGCCGCGTTTCGAGCTTGTAGATCTGCTACTTTTGATGGTTTTGTGTGACGCAGTAGTATGATCAGGTGGCATGTTAATTTACGAACAAAAAAGTTAAGAGGTTTATCCCCGCGACGATATCTAAAACAGAGTCGTAGTGTAAATGGAAGCACATCCAGAACCTGTGAAATACGCTTCACGGCACGGTTCGCTTCAGTTCTTATCGTCAAAAAGAGCTATAAGTCTGGACGCGAGTGGACTAAGAGGGGAGCGCAAGCTCTCTCTCTCTCTCTCTCTCATACAGTATCTCTGTCTCGCTTTACGGTTGAGCTGAAACGCGGTGCGGGAGCAAAACTGATACCCCTGATGGGGGCAGGCGCTGCGGTTAGCGATGCCTCACCTGAGCACGTTGCTGCTGCCGCTGCCGCTGCTGCTAGCTACGGTGACAAGTCACGTCAATAGCTTCTGAAAGGCTTCTGGATAATAGCTCCTCCTTGGTTAGACAAAGAGCAAGGAGGGTTTACCCACGGCGTAATTACCACAACACAAACCAGCAGGGGGATTATGTGCTGGTTTGCCAAACCCCCGCGTCTCAGACCTGAATACAAAAACGCTTGTCGAAAGGCTTAAGTACTGTCAAAGCCCAGCTCTAATTATGGGATAAACAGGCTTATCCTCGAGAATAGCGTGGCATATTGGGTGTTAAAGGCACGGCGTTCCTTAGCCCCGGTTAGGGTAGTATAGGGATGATATGGGGGCGGGGAAGGAGGAAGGGTACGGTTCTCAGGCTATAGTTCAAGGACACGGCCTGCGGTTTTAGAGTGAAGAGCGAGCGAGCGAGCGAAAAAAGAGGAAGAAATGCTAGAATTTAACCCATTTAGACCTGGAACGCATCTGTGTCACTTTAGGTTTCTTTGGCTATTCAAAAATAGCAGATATACAAGCTCAAAGCGCGGCACCGAGTGCCGCGCTATGAGCATGTAGATCTGCTATTTCTGAAAAATCGTAAAAAAAATATATATATATTTTTTTTTTCAAAAACATTTTAAGAATCGGACTCAGGTCTAAATGGGTTAAGAATGCGTTAATCTGATCCTGCAAATAGTGTACGTGGTTTTCCTCTTTTAGGTTTAAATTAGCCGGGGGAACCATTTTTTTAAAATTCTGCACGACAGGTAGCTAAAATAACTTTTTAAAAGAATGTCTTAAAATCATACATAACTACCCCTGAATTCCTTTCCACAACAATTATCTCATGTTTAGCATATTATTTAACCACGGTCTGCTGACAGATATGTGCGTGTCAATAATTGCTACGTGTTTGGGGAGTTAATGGAGGGGTTGCCGCTGTTGCTCACAGTTCTCGTAGCTTCTGGCAGAACTTCCAGCCGTCGGGGTTGATGCGGGCGATGGAGTTGTTGTTGAGGAAAAGCTGCTGCAGTGAGCTCAGGCCATACAGCGAGCCGCCGTTCACCTCCGTCAGGCTGTTGTAGTCCAAATGACTGTAAGGGACGCCAGGAGGACATATTTAGATACAGTCATATAGACATTATACAGATAGACCAGTGGTTTTCAACCTTTTTCATGCCAAGGACCCCTAAATTGATATACATTTGGCCGCAGACCCCCATGGGAAAATGTTGTGCCAGGGACCCCCCAGAAGTACAGATTTGAGTTAAAAATGTTCGCTTAAAAAAAAAAATATATATATTCAAGGCTGTGCACACATTTTCGAGAGCTTGTAGATCTGCTATTTTTGAATAGCCAAAGCTAAGTGGATAAAATGAGTGTGACACTATGTTAACACATTTTGCTGGGGACCCCCTGGTACCCCCTCAAGGACCACTGGTGGTCCCCGGAGCACTGGTTGAGAACCACCGATATAGACTGATATGGTTCTCAAACTGGGGGTCCCCAAAATAGTTTTGGCGGGGTCCACAGATGATTTGCTCAATGTGCAACATTGCTTTCTCACTCGACAGTAAACAGACCAACATACAGTGTAAGTGTATACAGGGTATCTGCACATTTCTAAAGTGACAATTTAAGGACTTTTAAAACCTCTTCAATACATCTAAAATGAAAAAACAAGACCATTACTGCATCCAGTAAGTAAGTAATCAACAAACTATACTATAGAAATAGCCGATTCAGTCAGAACCACCGTGGTTCAGAGAATTTGGGAGGATTATATTGGACAGGAATCGAGACCTGTTCTCTGTACAAACCACTGGTTCACAAAGTGGGGTACGGATAACGCCAGGGTTCCGTGACGAGGTTCCAGCTTAATTTGCGTAACCAGTTTAACCATATTTTCCACTTCTATTCAAAAATAGCCAATCTTGGAGCCATTTTTGGAGTGTGAAAAAAAATCAATCAATCATTTAGAAATCTCTTTTAACACAAATCTCAGAACGAACGTACAGGACTTTCATCTTGGACAGGTCCCAGAAGGCTCCGTCCGTCAGCTTGCTGACGTTGTTCCTCTGCAGCTTGAGCACCTCCAGACTGGACAGACCCTGGAAGGTGAGACCCTCCACCTGACGGATCCGGTTCCTGTTCAGCTCGCTGAGGGCGGAGAGACAGAGAGAAGACACACGACGACAACAACGGAGAACGGTTAAGTCACTGATACTGAGAAGAAGAGGTCGTTGAGGACATTTTTATTTATACCCATTAAGACCCGAGGCCCGATCCTACAAACGCCCTCTAAAAGCTGTAGTTCGCACACTTTAAGATTTTTCAAAATTGTTCCAAAATAGCGTAGACGTACAAGCTCTCAGCGCGGCACGAAGTGACGCGATGTGAGCTTGTATATCTGCTATTTTTGAATAGCCAACGCTAAACACACATGCTTTCCCGGTTTTAATGGGTCAACCTGTTTCTATCCTGTGTTCTTTTTTTTCCCTCATCTCCGACTCTATCCTCTTCTCTTCTCGCGGAAACTACAAAATGCACGATCAAATAATTTCACCTGCCTCTTTAACACCTGTAAACCCCGTGACGTGACAATAAGAATCCTGATTGCTATTTGCTATTCCTGAAGGTTAATATTGGGGTGATGAAAAACATCCTATCCGTAACATTTCCCATGTGTCTTTAATTTATTTGACCGAGTAATGCTATGCCCTTCATGCGCCACACGTGAATCCATCGCACCTATAAGTCAAACCCTCGGAATCGGGTTAGCTTAATGTGCTTTGGTTACAACTAACCACTGGCTCGACAGGCATTCCACTGTGGTATCTGTTCCACCTGCGGTATGGGGCCTGTGCGTGTGTGCGTGCGCGCGCTGTGCGTGCCGTGTGCGCGCGCACGCGCGCGTGTGTACCCGCGGGGTTTGAAGCCGAGCGCTCGGCTTACAAACAAGGGTCAAGCTCTGACCCGGCCATCCCTTTTGCACCGACCCACGGCTCCATAAATCGAAGTCACCTGGAGGAGCAAAACCAACTTAACAAGGAAGCGGGCCATATTCCCCTGGAATCTGTCTCCACTCAGATAAGTATCACCTAAGGAAAACACAGCTTGTTGCAGGTCTTCGGTTTAGGTTCCTGTATTTTCCGTGTGTGGGGGGGGGGGGGCACGGCAAATTGCGTGAGATGTGAAAACCACAGGTCGCTCTCTTCTCTCTTCTCTAGCCTTATCAAAAGGCCGGGAGCCTGTTTTGCATGTAACGATGAAGCCGCACACCTGGCGTGTGCGTGTGTGTGTGTGTGTGTGTGTGTGTGAGGGGTGGTGTGATGGCCCCCAGCCCCTGCGAGCGTAAACATCCACACAGGACTCTTTTGTGTTCGGGGTGTGTTTTCGCCACCAGCGTTCAGTGCAGATACAGTGTCACCGGGGCCACCTGCCCGACAATGGGCACCTGGGGGAAACCGCTGGAGCCACAATGGACGAGATTCCCATTACATGTGTCCCTCCCCCGTCCCCCCCTCAGAATGGAGGTGTTGAGCTATGGATAGCTCTAACCGCCTCTCTATGCTGGAGGGAGGGGGGGGGGGGGGGACTGAGAAGGTGGATAATGGAGCAAATGTTTGCAGGGAATACACACGCCAGCACCACTTTGGAGCTCAGGGACTGTGTGGGTAAGAAGGCAGTAAATCAAGCTAGGGTGGAACCCGCTTGTCTGGTGGACCGGGGGCTCAAACCTAGCGTTAAACACACACACACACACACACAAACTAAACCAACATTAACGTTGTTGTTGTTGTCGGGCACAAACCTCTTATCTCCATATTTAAACTTGTTCGTAAATTAACGCCCCTACTTGATCGTATACTACAGCGTCGCACCAAAAGCATCAAAAGTAGCAGATTCCGCAAGCAGAATCCTGGCGCGCACACCTGTGTGTGTGTGTGTGTGTGTGTGTGTGTGTGTGTATTACTATACTTGTGAGGACCAAACGTCCCCACAAGTATTGTAGAATATGAGAAATAGATGTTGCGAGGACCATTTTCTTGGTCCTCACAAGAGAAAT
Organism: Gymnoscopelus microlampas; assembly: GCF_963454915.1. Lineage (NCBI taxonomy): Eukaryota > Metazoa > Chordata > Actinopteri > Myctophiformes > Myctophidae > Gymnoscopelus > Gymnoscopelus microlampas. The sequence continues at coordinate 6,541,922 of NC_139944.1, forward strand.
TGTTATTTTATGGTTGAAAAAAGATTTTTAGAGATACGTTTACAAAAAGATTCAGGTTGGGGTTAGGTTTAGGGGCTTGGGGTTCGAATTTCCCCTATTTTATACTTAGTTGTGCAGCGATGTCTAACACCGGAAAATAGCCGATCTACAAGCTCACAACGTGTCGCAGCGCGACACGTTGTGAGCTTGTAGATCTGCTATTTGTCGGCTTTAGACTTGCGGTTAGAAATGCCCCCAAAATATCATAAATCAATCATAAAATCGGCTTCCTAAAATGTTGATGTCCTCACAAGTATAGTAATACAAACTTGCGTGTGTGTGTGTAGCTCCTGAACTGTTTTTTTTTCTTTTCTTTTTTTTCTTAGTGCTGTACTCACAGCTGTATGAGCCTGGGCAGCCGGAAGGCCTTGACAGGGACCTGGCTGATGCGGTTCCGGCTCAGCCTGAGGACCTGCAGGGTCGAGCCCAGATGGTCCAGGGCTCCCAGCTCCAACGTGCTGATCTTGTTGTTGCTCAGGTACCTGGAAAACAGAGACACGGCACGTCTTAAAACACACACACACACACACAGCTCTTGGTTTGGAATGGGCCGCAGCCGTGTGGTCGAAACCGACCGTGAGAGAGTGAAAGGAAGACAAGTAAATGAAAAAAGGATGGCACGGGGAACAGACATTAATAATAATAATGTTATAATACAATCAGGCTTATGTAGCGCCTTTCTTTTTTATCTATTTACATTTTTATCCCACGATTTTGTAACCCATGTTTTCACCCAGTGCCAATTGTCTATGTAATCCTGGGCGCTGCTCTCCCTCTGCCAACCTGGGGAGAGCCCAGAACTGAGCTCATAGCGCCTTTCTAAGCACTCAAAAGACGCTTTACAGAAAAACAAAACGAACTGTATTAACCACATGAGCCCCGGCCTCCATATTCTGGACGTGTATTAGAAGGCGACCATTTGGTGAAAATAGGCGATTTAACAAGCTCGTCAAGAGATGTGATGTAGAGGGTAAAGAAGGAGGGGGCCCCCAAGTACAGACCCCTGGGGGACCCCGGTCAGCGGAGTATTATAAGGTTTAACCCATTAAGACCGGGAACGCATCTGTGTCACTTTTAGATTTCTTTAGGCTATTCAAAAATAGCAGACATACAAGTTCATAGCACGGCACCGAGTGCCGCGCTATGAACTTAGATCTGCTATTTTTTTTTCAAAAAACATTTTTTGAATTGGCCTCAGGTCTTAATGGGTTAAGAGCTAAAAGCAAAGAATAAAAAAAGGGGAGACAAAATCAAGACGAAGACACAGAGCTCTCTCTCTTAACTCACAGGTCTTTGATTTGAAGGCCCGCCGGGAAGCCGTGGCCTCGCAGCTCCGTGATGTCATTGTTACTCAGATCCAGCGTCTCCAGGGAAGCCATGTCTCCGAGCCGCATGCCGTCCACGCTGCGGATCTTATTGTGATGTCTGAGAAAGGAAAAAACAAATAAAAAACACAGAAATAAACAAATGACACGTTCAAAGGGGCCGGTGTTTGGAGCAGCGTTTCGGCAAACTCTTGGCACTCAGAAAAAGTTGACCTCTCCCCAAAAAATGTTCCCACACTCACTTTAACCCATTGAGACCTGAAGCCGATTCTACATGTCTCCTAAATCTCAACAGTTTTCTGAAAAACGTATGTTTCTATATCAGTGGTGTTCAAACTTTTTCATATCAAGGACCCCCAAAATTACATGTATTTGGCCACAGACCCCCATCAAAATATGTTGTTCCAGGGACCCCCAGAAGCAAATATTTGAGTTAAAAATGTTCAATTTAAAACAATATATATTCAAAGATTTGCACACATTTTCACAATTTTTCAAAAATAGCAGATCTACAAGCTCATAGCGCGGCACTCGGTGCCGCGCTATGAGCTTGTATATCTGCTATTTTTGAATAGCCCAAAGTGTAAAATAAAGCTTTTTAGCTCAAATCTAAAAATGACACAGTTCCAGGTCTTAATGGGTTAAGCACCCACTCCCATACTCCCCAACCTCCACCCCCCACCACCCCCCCTAGCTTCCCTAAGCCCCTCTCAGGAGGCAAAGACGAGAGTACACAGAACAAAGTGGTCCGCCACAGCAAACAACTACTTTAGGAGGCTGGTCCTTCACCAAACAATCCCATGGACACCTGTAGCAATTTTTTCCACAGAGCTTACTGTCACCCAAATCATCCAGACATCGGGCATCACTTAATTGATCACCAAGAGCCACCCAAGCCATCTAGGGATTTTAGAGCACTTAACACTGTGATGGATGGGAGAGGTGGCTTCTCAAGGACTGGGACATGCTGTTATGCCTGATTTGTACTCGGTGACGCACCGGGGTGTCTCGCACGGAATTTTGCCCGCGCGAGACACCCCGTTTCGCCGTTGTTTTTCCTTTTGCAGAGAATACTGTATGTTGCTACTGTATGTTGAATAGTCAAAGTTTAAAATAATGCTTTTTTTAGTTCAAATCTAAAAATGACACAGATGCGTCCCAGGTCTTAAAGGGTTAAAATAAGTTCTGTATTGCAGCTTTAATATTGATATTTTTGACTGTGTACTTGGGGCATTATATATGCCACGTATAGACTTAACTGCAACTTAAACAGGGTAGTATGCCAGGGTCAACAACATTACTTTACATTACATTACATTACAGTCATTTAGCAGACGCTTTTATCCAAAGCGACTTACAATAAGTGCAATCAACTAAGGTAGGGAACGAAAGCTACTAATCACCAGAGGTTATAAGTGCATTTTCTGCAATAACAAGCAACCAAGAGCATACCTAGCGCTAAGGTAAAAGTGCAATATATCAGCTACCTATTTCCTTAAACAGATGAGACAAAGTAGTCAAATGAGCAGGAGCTAAAAACAAATAATTGTATTGACTAAACAAGATCCAATAAACAATTCAACAATAAAACAAGCATTCGTACAACTAGTTAACAACAAGTAGGCCAGGCAAAGAGGAAGGGTAGTGTTTCCTGAAGAGGTGGGTTTTCAGCCACTAGCCTTTCTGGTGAAAATGCTAAAATATAGCCCCTGCTGTCATTTAAGACAGGATGAGAGCCCAGAATAGCCGCCCCCATCATCTCAGAATATGTCCTCCCGATGGGGACGCGTTCATATAAATGCCCAAAAGTGAGCATGCAGTACTAGAAAACACACAACCGTTCCCTTTTAGACACGAGAAGCAACATGGCAAGGTTATTTCAAGGCATCATTTGACAGGGCTCGTTAGCTTTGGGGGCAAACAGCAGGCCTGAGAAAAGAATGAGGATCATTTATTTAGGACACAAAAAAAAAAGCCTCACGCCCCCCCCCCCCCCCCCCCCCCACCCCCAACCCCGTTTTTATTTTATTTTGGCCCTGCTCTAAGGCGTGTGGAATGGAGGGTCACAGTCCAACCACCCCCCCCTCAACATCTGTGCTGGGCTATTTTGGGGTATATGGACGGTCGGGACCCATTCCACATAGGAGACAAGAAAAGAGAGAGAGAGAGAGAGAGAGAGAATCTCAGTCACTTCGCTCTGTTTACCTTGGAGGAGCAAGAGACACACAGTGGGACAGCCAGGGGGACACAAACACACACACACACACACACACACACACACACACACACACACACACACACGAGGAGGGAGAAATATGTAACCCGGACCCCCAACCAACACACACACACACACACACGAGGAGAGAGAAATATGTAAGCCGGACCCCCAACCCACACACACACACGCAACCCGCACACGCACACACACACACACACACACACACACGCCTCAAAATAGGCCTGTGGAGATATGATTATCATTGATGTACTTTCTGAGCATTTGCCCAGTCCTACCTCAAACACACAGACAGGACTGAGACAGTAGCACACATGCGCACACCACACACACACACACACACACACACACACGCTGGTCATATGGTTCTGTCCTCTGTGTGTGTGTGTGTGTGTGTGTGTGTGCACAGAGGCAGTGTTATCTGAGCGCACATGAAAGCCCCCGGTTGGATGACACATATGACACATGCCAGGGCACTGGCAGCGCTGTCCTGACACTCCGGCTAAAGTTACTGACCTCACGTGCACACGCCTGCCCACGTGCACACGCACGATAGCCTATACTCCTTACTGGTTCTCAACCTGTGGGCCGGGGGGCCCCACTGGTGGCCCGCGAGGGTATCACAAGTCTTTGGCCCCCCCCAAAAAATTAGCAAAGCACTAAATATTTTACCCATTTAGGAGAATTAAAGGAGTAGTTCACCCCAAAAATGTCTTATTTTCTATCAATTACTGCTGATTATTGCTTTTCGTTTTTTTTGTTGCATTCCTGAACCAATAATTTAATGACCGGGTCGTCGATCAATAGGAGACACCGGTCATCAAATGATTGGCTCTACTCGGGAATGCGACAAAAACTTCCATGAATTCAAGGCTTCTTGGGGTGTGTAATTGATAGAAAATAAGTATTTTTTGGGGGGGGAACTACTCCTTTAATGTTAACAGGGCTGAAGTGGTTAATGTATGTTTTAAAATGTAATGATTTATATCTGCAAAGTAACTAGTAACTAAAGTTTTCAAATAATTGTAGTGGAGTAAAAAGTACAACATTTGCCTCTGAGATGTAGTGGAGTAGAAGTAAAAGTATAGACAATTGGAAATACTCCAGTAAAGTAAAAGTACCTCAAAATTGTACTTCAGTACAGTACTTGAGTAAATGTACTTAGTTACTTTCCACCACTGGTTCCATTTGATCCAAGGTTGATTGATTTTTAAATAAACAACCTCTGAAAATGCCCTTATCCAGAAAGAGTTGAGAACCACTGTCCCACTCCAAGTTCCCTGCCGTAGCTAAAAGACGCGAGAGAGACTTGGACACGAGTCCACGTCTCTATGCTTTAAGTCAACATACGCTGAACTGATGTGGAGCCAACAGTTTAATGTTGAGCCACAAACTACTCAACAAAGAACTTTAAATCTTAGTTCGGCTCACTGATTGTCAAATTTCCCAGAATGCTCTATCTTTTTCTGTGTGTGTGTGTGTGTGTGTGTGTGTGTGTGTGTGTGTGTGTGTGTGTGTGTGTGTGTGTGTGTGTGTGTGTGTGTGTGTGTGTGTGTGTGTGTGTGTGTGTGTGTGTGTGTGTGTGTGTGTGTGTATGGGCAGGTGTTCCGCCAGTCAATCTTCATCAAAACAAGGTCAATCCCCCTCTCCTTTCCAGCCGTAACACACACACGCACACGCACACGCACACGCGCGCACACACACACACACACACACACACACACAGTCAACCATTTACTTAGTCTGGAAGGAGGAGGGGTCACATCACAGCAGCCCACCTGAATAAACAGTGGCGGAAATAGTTAAAGATGAGTCGCAGACTCTCTCTCTCTCACACACACACACACACACACACACACACACACACACACACACACACACACACACACACAGGCTCTGGTGCGGGTGAGGTGGGGTCAACAGCTGGTGACCTTCGCTGGGAAAAACAGATCAGTCTCAAACTGGTGGGAGATGTTGGCCTCTCGCCCCTTTTCTCTCTCTCTCTTTCTCTGTGACCAGCCAAGTTCTGTCTTTCTTTCTTTCTCTATCTCTCATTCTCGCCACATCCCTCTTTTCCATCCCACACTTATAAGAGCCCAGCTGTGCGCGCGCAAGAGAGAGAGAGAGAGATAGAAAGAGAGAGAGAGAGAGCTAGAGAGAGAAAGAGACTGTTCACAGCACGTTTGAAGTCACCACACATACACAATAGAGCCGTTTATAAAAGAAAGGAAAAAAATGTGATTATCACACGGCCGGTGACATTTGTGCAAAAGGCGAGCTTCCATTCGCTCTACCCGCTCTTTGATGTGTGTGAAGGTCTTTATTTGGGCCCGATCCCACTTAACCCATTAAAGCCGGGAAAGCAGCGGTGTCATTTTAGATTTTAGCTATATACTCTGTGTGTGTGTGTGTGTGTGTGTGTGTACATATATATATAGCAACATACGTTTTTTCAGAAAACATTGGTTTAGAAAGGTGGTAATCAAAATAGCAGATCTACAAGCTCACATCGTGTCAGCTTGTACATCTGCTATTTTGGACCATTTTTGAAAAATCTTGCTCGAATTTTTTATTATTGTTTTTGACTTTTTTAACACAAATCTTCTCTTCTGGGGTACCTGGCACAAAACATTTTCAGACGGGGGTCCGTGGCCATATATATATATATATATACACAGTATATCAATTTGGGGGTCCTTGGTACGAATACGTTTGAGAAGCACTGATTCAGAAGGTATTTGTAGAATCGGCCTCAGGTCTTAATGGGTTAATTCCAAATCTCATTATCCCACTCCCCCCCCCCCCTACTGACCGTCTTAGGGCGACGGCCATGAGGGAAGCTCATTCTGACACCTCGCCTTTTGATGTACACGGAGGGGCTAGTTTACGCAAAGCCAGCCCCGTTTCTCCACACTTTCCAGTGTGATCTTTGGGCGCAGATTTTGTCCGCCCACGTTTGAAGCCGGGGCCGTCCCGGACAAAAGAGGAATTATTTCCAAATCAGATCATCCCCGTCCCGCAGGACACGTGATTTCCATCGCCCGCCCGCCCGCCCGCCTGCACTTTTCGTCTTTGATGTTTCGACAGGAAGGGACCGGACCGCTCGACGGGGGGACATGTGTGCGCCGCTGCCCTCGCGGACAGTTTTTGACGCCATGTTTTTTTTTTTCTTCTCCAAACTTGTTGTTCAATTCATTCAATCTTGGTGGGCGGGGGGGGGGGGGGGGGGGCGGAAAAGTGTAAGGTGGGTCGGCGGGCGCTTGTCTCATTTAGGCAGGTATGGTACTTTCCAATTATCTTGCCACAAACCATTGGTTCTCAAACTTTTTATTTTATTTCAAGGACCCTGTCGTTGGGCTGTCACGATTACACATTTAAGTTGTCTCACAAAAATTGCGATTAGCAATTTAATTGTGTTTTCGGCATTGAACATTGGAAGATAATACAATTGAAATTTCTGTTCGGTTTTTAATTTGCTTCATAATCACAAATTGCACAGGGCAGATATTACAAATAACTTGAATATACAAATACTTACATTACTAACACATTTAATAATTGTCTCCGCCAGGCCGAAAGGCTTGGTGAGAGAGTATGTTTTACCCCCTGTCTGTCTGTCTGTCCGTCCATCCGTCCGTCCGTCCGTCCGTCCGTGTGTGTGTGTGTGTGTGTGTGTGTGTGTGTGTGTGTGTGTGTGTGTCCGTCAGTCCGTGTGTCATTCTGTCATTTTGTGTACAGCTAATCTCCGGCACCGTTGGCTTGATCGCAGCCAAACTGTGCATACACACTCCCTGGATGCCAGAGAAGAACCTCTGCCCCAAATTTTTCACATAGGCCTGTTATAGCGCCAACAGGAGGCCGCTTTGTGCAAAACATATTTTTTGACAGTACTCCTACAGATTTTGCCCAAAAATCATGCAAATCGGTACACAGTATCTCTATAGTCATTAAACAAAACAAGCCTTTCAGATTTTTCATATTCCATCTTGATTGACTAAAAATGGCTTCCAAAGTTTGTAGGAGTGCTCTGTTTTGAACAAAATGCCTCAAATCATGAACACAGCATGCAATTTCCATGACATTTTGCACGCACATTCCCATTAGGCCGAGGAAGAAATGCCACTAGAACATTTTCAAATCAGCCTCATGGTGGCGCTATAACATGCCCATTTGTGTTTTTACCTATAACTGCACCGATTTGTGTAAAACTCTGTATGCGCACTCCCTAGAGGTCAAGGAAAAACCTTTGCCCTGCATTTTTCACTTCTGCCTTTTATATAAATAACTGCGATTATCTCAAATAATTGCGATTAGACCATTATGTAACAATTGTGACAGGCCTACCCTGTCGTGTAATTATGGATCTAAATCAGTAATTGCCGAGGCAAGCGGAGTCGGAGACGCTTGTATGAAAGTGGCGGTGCTTATATTCTAATTACATGAATTACGAGAAGCACGTTAAGACACACAGGTCGGTCGGTGGTACGGTAGTTCCGCCAACGCCCCCAGCGATCAGACCATAGTTAATACTATACAAGCTGAACCATAACAAGACTGTACCAAAACATCAGCTAGTAACATCTCCACTCAAAAAACAGAAAAGGGTACAACATACCTCTACCCCCATAACTCTGAGAGTGTACAAATGGAACCAAATGGACCCGTGAGGGTCCATTTGGTTCCATTTGTACGCTCTCAAGAGGGGGGGGGGGGGGAGGACAAGCCCCCCGATTGGTTTGTTGGCCAATCCGATCAAAGAGCGCCGAGTGGCTGCCAAAAGGACCCCAGCTTGACGCGCAGCGCCCGCGACACTGTCCACACGGATTAATAGGATGAAGTGCTCACTGCGGGCCGACTGCTCATTGGCTTATCACTGCCTTGATGAACTCCACAAGGGGAGATCAAAAGGAAAGCGCGGACGGACGACAGGGAGCGAGAGGGAGGTGAGAAAGAGCCTGGCGGGGGAGCGGAAGGAGGAGGTGAAAGAAGAGAGAAAGAGTTTAGGTCACCGTTTCAAACCGGGCGGGGACGGAGGAGGGGACGGAGGAGGGGGGACGGGGCAGAAAAAGGGCGTAATAGTGGAGAAACTAAAATAATAATAATAATCGTGTTCATTTCCTTCTGAGAGTGTAGTTATTAGGAGACATTTTGGCTGATATCTGATTAATGATCTGGTGGCATTCTGCAGGATATGACGCGATATGACGCGATAGTGAAAGATGGCGGATTTGAAATCGATGAACGATCGGCTTCATTTTCGGTCTGTAGAAAGCAGAGGTGTGGCTTTGTCCATCTCTTTTATACAGTGTATGGTTTTATCCAACCGATACCGGTGCTAAACCGGCATTTTGCCGGTGCCTAAATGGTGCCAGAACAGATCTTTTTTTTTTTTAACTGTCAATGACATTAATAGCATTTTTTAGTAGTACACTTTTGTTTAATTCTGAGAACCTTCTGCCAGTGCTGCCTTGTGCTGATTCCAGATTAGCCGAAATCATCTTACCCGTTACTTACACAGCAGTACAAAACACTAGCTAGTATTCGGTACTATTCTACTATACGGTATCGGATGTGGTGGTACCGGTTCTAGTATGGTACCGGTTCTAGAATGGTACCGGTTCTCGATGCTCAACCCTACGTTTAGCCTCGATCTCCAGGCTTGTATTTTTTAGTTTTGCTGAAAAAGAAAAGCCTGGACCAACGAGTCGATGTTCCGGGCACAGGAAGTGGGAGTCATCCTCAACCAACCAGAGTGCCGTGGGCGTCGCTCCAAATGTTATGCCGAGCGGGGCGGGGGTGGCGGACAGATCGGCGAACCAATGGGATCCCACGCATTCTCTCTCTCCGGAGAGTTCAAACCCGCCCCTCTGTGCCAGATATCAGACACGCTAGGGCAGTCTACCCTTTGTTAGACAGCGCTACTCTACAGCATTGGTTCTCAAAGTGGGGTCCGGGGACCCCCAGGGGTACTTGAGGGGGTTCCAGGGGGTCCCCAGCTAAATGATGGACAGGAACCAAATGGACCCTTATGTGTCTGTAACTCTGAGAGTGTACAAATGGAACCAAATGGACCCTAACGGGTCCATTTGGTTCCATTTGTACACTCTCAGAGTTAAATTAACATTGATTCTACAATATGAATTGGGGTCCCAGAGGTATAATTGCCATTAAATGGGGGTCCGTAGCCTAATGCATGTTAAACTGGGTGTCCTTGAAATTAAAATGGTTGAGAATCACTGCTAGAGAGCCGTAAAAACCTTCTTTTATGGGGGTCCCTGGCTTATCTTTTCAAATGGGGGTCCGCCGGGTAATAAGTGTCAATTTGGGGGTCCTTGACATGAAAAAAGTTTGAGAACCACTGCGCTAGGGCAGTCTACCCTACGTTAGACAGCGCTACTCTACAGTGCATCTCACATCCACCATCTTGTTAGCGGTTGTCGGTTAGCGACGACGCTAGTCGACAGCCAAGCCTAGTGAGTGACACGTGGCGGCGACGGCGGCGGAAGGCACAAGGCTCCCGAGGTGGCATCCTCTGTCAAAGACACTCGGTAGCATTCAGCGCTCCAATGCCCCGGCACATTCTGGAAGGAAGGACTACACACAAGTCAGGACTGGATCTGGTCGGAGGCCCCCGAAGAAAGACTCTCTCTGTGTGTCTGTCTGTCGGTCCGTGTGTGTCTGTTTGTCTGTGTGGAACCACTGTCTCACACAGACCTGCAGTCAGACGACATTCCAGCGGGCTCTCCGACCAACGGCGCAGGAATTCCGCACGCACTGCACTGCCTCTGCCAAGGCGCGCGTGCGCACACACACACACACACACACACACACGCAAACACGCGCACACACAAGGAAAGGGAGGGCTTGGGGATAGTGGAGGTTAGCGAGGAGGGGGCGTTCGCATGAACCTGAGCTGGAGTCCAACTCCCCCCCCCCCCCCTCCCTCACCTCTTCTTCATGCCGCAGGCCCCCCCTCCCCCCCCCTCTTCCTACAGTAACCGAGGTGATGTCACTCATGTCACTGTGACCCACCCAGCCTCGCTCACCCCCTGATCTGATCCCCCCTCCCTCCCTCCCTCCCTCCCTCCCTCGCCCCCCCGGTTTACAGTAAAGCCGCATGACCGACAGCCGCAGCTGCAAGGGTTGTTCCGAGGGGCATTTCAGCTGTGTAGCTTTGTAAAGATAGGACCCTCCCCCTCTATCCCCACCTCCTCTCTCTCGCTCTCTTCCCATCAGGTCTACGGGTCTTCCCATAGCAACAGGCCAAAAAAAGACCCCCCCGATCCCGTTTAGCAGGACAGGAGAGAGGAGAACAGAGAGCAAGTGCAGATGATCCCTGCGAGCGAAAGGTGAACCTCGCTCTGGGTGGGTTTCACGTGAACGAGTCCCCCCCCCCCCCCCCCAGACGGAACAAAACAAAACCAAAAAAGCAACAACATTTTCTGAACTCTCACTCGATCGATCCGCGTTTTGACAGGCGGACGCGAGTTCAGCTTCAGACAGAGGGAGCCCGCGACGCGTTGCTCAATCGAAACCTCGATTTCCCAACAGACAATAAGTGCTGAGAGGGCAGCATTCCGACTGAATCTTGGCCCCGCGGGCGGCCCGATGATAAATCCTGCGTATCGGGCAGATGACACACAGGGAGAGGCCGGGGCATGACCATTACTAAGCCCATCGCTGAAAGTGATACGCCGGGCGATGAGGCACTTCACAGGAAGCCGGCAGCTGCATGCTTTAATATCGGGGGGAGTCGGTCGGTTGTGCTAGCAAGGCGTGAAAGAAAATACACACAGACTGTTTCGGGAGTGTTCACACTAGCCCAGCTATGGCGGGGGGAGGCGGGGGGAGGGGGGGGGGGGGCTTTAACGCAACGCGTTTTCTGGTTGAGTGAGAAGCTAGAATGTTCCGTCGCTACACATGACAAGGCAAAACAACGTCTCAGACCCCCACAACAATGAGACCTCACAGACAGATTAGACGGGCAGGCCGTGGTCATAGTGTGTGTGTGTGTGTGTGTGTGTGTGTGTGTGTGTGTGTGTGTGTGTGTGTGTGTGTGTGTGTGTGCATGAAAGAGAGAATGTCAATAGGCCACTGCGCTTATAGTTGTGATACACACAAGATGATAAGCAGTGATGCATGCACGCACACACACCAGCACACAAACTCACATGCGTGCGGCGCGCACACATATATATACACACACACACATTCACACACACCAGCCGTTCCCAAATAGGGCAGTAAATCTCCAGTGAAATGCCAGCGCACGCAGGCCCTGCAGGCAGAATTTCACAACTGGAAGCAACTAGCAAAAGAGCTGTATGGGACCTGACACTTCAGCTAGCTAGCGCCGCGCGGCTGGCTAACAAGACTAGTCAAGCTGGTCGAGAGTGTGTACCGATCTCTCCCAACGGCTCTCCAATAAAGTCAGAGCGGACAAACAATGTTGATCCGAGTTTAGCCGGTCGAACAGGAACATCAAGTCCCTAAGTTCCTAATAGCACTCGTGATGGCTATCATCGACTAATTGCAATCGTGCTGGACAGATGTAAAAGTAGATGTGACCTAAAGTCGAGGGACTATTTCAAGAGCCCGTCCGAGATGCCACGGTTCACAACCCAACCCCAGCCCCAGATGGATATGGTGACAGAATGTGGGGGAGTTAAGTGGGCCGATGTACTCACAGGTAGAGGGATACGATCTTGGAGGCGGCCTGTCCTAAATCCGGCACGGAGGTCAGCTCGTTGTGGTCCAGCCGTCTGTATAGAGGGACAAACATCAAAACAGTTAGTGAGAGAACGAATCCTCAAGTGTTCCAATTCAATGCTGCAATTCCAGAAAAACTTATTTGAATGCATGAAATGTTATCAGAATCAGGAGACAGAGAGAGAGGAAGAGCGAGGAGAAAAAACGAAGATCTATTCCGGTGGTTCTCAAAGTGGGGGTCCCCAGCTAAATGTGTTTTGTGTGGGAGACGCAGGTTTGAATCCGGGACGTTGCAGTTGCCTCTCTCTCTCTCTCTCTCCCTCTCTCTCTCTCTCATAACAATGGACACTCAGTTGAGAAACCACAGTGGACCTTATCACATTGGGTGCATTCAAAAGGCTCTATTCACAGCAGCCATATTATGAAGACATTCACAGGTGTTACCAATGATACTAATGAAGGCTCTGTTCCATTTAGTCTAGCACAGTGGTTTCCACGACCCCCATAACCCTGAGAGTGTACAAATACGGGTCCATTTGGTTCCATTTGTACACTCTCAGAGTTACACACCTGTAAGGGGCCATTTGGAAGCCCATGATGGTCCCTGGACCCCAACTGTAGACCCACTGGTGTTTCCAGTGGGCCAACATGCACAATATCAGCACCCTGACTCTGTTTGACCAGAATGGAACAGAGCCTTCATTAGTATCATTGGTAACATCTGTGAATGTCTTCGCCGGGCCGGAAGTTCTGTGAGCACTGAGCAGCCAAATCTCACGCACCGCTTTGACCAATCGGCGTGAAACTTCGCACGCACACTCGCAGTAGGCCAAGGAAGAACCTGCCACCCCCCGAAAAAAAAATCTTATCTGCAATGGTGGACTATAACATGTTATAGGCCAGTATTTTCGCCTATAACTCTTGAACCGTAGGTCTGTACAATCACATTTTCCCCTTCCATTGGATTCCTTTGGCATCGTGAAGCAACTTGAGGGGCCTCTAAAACAACGCCGAGCCTAAACATTAGGCACAAATGATCTCATGAGTCATGTGACAATGGCCGTCAGACAGGGTCCATACCGTTTGCCTGTAATTGCCTTCAAACCTAAATTGGACTCGCATGTTGAGGGAACTCTGCAGACTAGAGCACACCTCCAAAAAAACGCTTTCGCTTGCGGGCACCACAAACGCGAACAGTTGCAGTGTGTGTTGTACAAACTACTAGTCCCCCCACCCTGCAGCTTCCTCGTATCCTGAGGCTGCACGGTGCACCCCATACGATTGACACACATCCCTGGGGTAGGCCGGGAGGGCCTGGCGAAGGGAGATCTGCGCTTTTCTAGTATTTTAAAAATAACACCGGAGTAAAACAAATGTAGACATAAGCGTATGACCGGTTGGGCCCTGCCTGCCAGAGATGTCACCAGTGTGTGTATCACCCGCTCGGCTCGTGTGTGTGTGTGTGTGTGTGTGTGTGTGTGTACGTGCCCCCGTGTGCCAGTGCTGAGTGACAGCGAGCCAGGCCCTCTCCTCACCGTATAAAATATTTACAAGGCCAGTGTTGCCCACAGTATCGGGTGGTGGAGCGCAGGCTTAATATAGAAAACCACCACTTTATTCTCAATTGGACCCGGTTCAAGGCGATACATGCGGAAGATTGCTGTGCTAGGGCTGTGGGGCGGGTCCGGGCCTTCAGATGGACGTTTCTAATTAAGATGTCAGACTGTCTTGGAGTTTGTCCATAAAATTGTGTCCGTCATCGTGCTCAAAAGCTTGTTTGCCCTGTCATGATGTGATCGTGATGATGTATTCATATTGTTAACATTGCAGACGTGCGCACACTCCCGACGCCACTAGGACGGACACCAACACCGCGTGCAGAGGCACAGAGGGAGGCCTTTCTGTTAAGAAATTGACGGGGCAGTGCGTGGTGTTCATGGATTTGCTGTCTGACTGCCAGATCGATGCTGCTGAGCTCTACTGAAAGGGACTGGTGTAAAATGGGAGCCCGGCCAACACGTACGTGCACGCACACACACACACACACACACACACACACACACACACAAACTCTTTAACACTGGAGTGGTTTGAGTGGCTGGATAACTTCAGTGCAGGCACATGGACGGACACACACACACACAACACACACACACAACCCTAGTGTGTTTGGACACCCAAATCGTCCAGTTAAGTGTTCCTTGTCATGCTTTCCCCTCAAGTGTGATGTCCCAGGCACTGCTCTCTAAGCCAGCGGTTCTCAAAGTGAGGTCCACGGACCGCCAGGAGACCTTGAGAGGGGTTACAGGGAGGTCCCCAGCAAAATCATGAACAGTTTAACCACTTCAACCCTATTATTATACTCATATAGCCAACACAAATCTTGGGGTAAATAGATATTTTGAAACACAACATAAATCTTCTCTTATGGAGATCCCTGGCACAAACTATGGTTCTTAAAAAATGTTTAAGAACCACTGCCCTAGGCGTACGACTGCTGGGTGGGCTACTATCCAAGTATGCACATCTGTGCATGGACAGTGCAACAGTATGTGTAATCCCCTTAGTGACTGCACTGGATACATAGACCCCTTAACAGACGACGTCACACTGATAAGAACCAGTATGCGTGCAACCAGTATGCGCTAAATGAAACCCATTCTATCAGGTCTCGCCAGGACGTGCCACACTAGCCAACACACAAGAGGGGGTTGGGGTGTGCTGAAACTAGCGCACCCCGAAACAACAGCTTGGAAATTGATTGCGTCAAACAATCACCTGCGCATCCAGTCTCAATGTTAGTAAACAATTAATTGGTCTATAGACTACTACTTACAGCTCTCGTAAGTTGGGGAGATTGGCGAAGACTTCTTCGCTGATGTTCGTCAACTTGTTGCCGCCAAGATTTCTGAAAGAGAGGGGGGGGGGCATACGTTTACAATTTATATCACTAACATAGTACATTTAATAGTATAGATGACGGATGAAAACGCAAAATTACAATTTTGGCAACCATCTGTGACTTTTCAAAATCGTATGTTATGTTTTTCCTTACAACAATTTGTTTTACTCATCAACAGCGAGTCAGCAACCATGTTTGACAATCGGACGAACTTCGCTTTCTTTTTTTTTCTCCCTCCAACTTGACAAATTGCCTCGTTCAGTGTGCGTTAAGTGTTTCTGCAGTACATCCATTCAAGCTAACCTTCCAGTGTGCGGGCCGGATCAATACTATTGATACAGACTGTGTCTCTCTCTCCTGGCTCACTTACCTAAGCCTGCCCACAGGCCATTCATCTGCACAGCAGTCAATTTGCACTTTAGGGCTAATAGCGTATTTAATAGCTGGCACTTTACTTGTACAGCGGCTTATTAGAAAGTGATTTGTCCAGTGATATAGCGTTACCGCTGCCAAGTGTGTGTGTGTGTGTGTGATATTACAGTATGCCACCTGCATTTCAGATAAAGGTTCCCACGCTATGTGACAAATTGAGTCATATGTGCAAACAAATGCCCTCTTTTGTTCATTAGTGTGACACACACAGGCGCACAGATTTCTCTTCAGCCCGCTGGGCAGACAGGAGGTCGTACTGAGAACGGTGTTGGTGTGTGAGTGGTGTTGGTGTGTGTGTGTGTGTGTGTGTGTGTGTGTGTGTGCGTGCGTGCACGCGTAGGGCTCAGGCAGACAGAAACAAAGGGAGCCCACAGCTCTGAGCGGGCGGCCTGCCTCCCGTCCCGGTGTCCCTCGCCCCAGACGTTCAGAGACAGCCCAGGAATGTTTCACAGGCCTGCCGAGAGATGGCCGCTTGTTCCCAGAGAACCGGGGGACACATTTACCTGACGCACCACCCACATTCCTCGTCCTGTTGTCCCATTAGCCCATTAAGACCTGAGGCCGCGTCTAAAAAAATCGAAATCCTAACAATTTTTCGGAAATAAATATTTTAAGAATAATTTTCACGATTTTGCAAAAATAGCAGATCTACAAGCTCGTAGCGCGGCACTCGGTGCCGCGCTATGAGCTTGTAGATCTGCTATTTTTGAATAGCCAAAGAAATCTAAAGTGACACAGATGCGTTCCAGGTCTCAATGGGTTAGGAGAGGCAGGCAGCTTCTCAGAGATCAGGCCACTGTGTAATAGCGGAAAATCGATGGCACTTAGATATCGCAAATGAATCTTACAATACTGAATGAATCCTCAAGCATGATTTTTTTACCTCACCTTTTATGATTATTCTACTCGATTATTTTTGTCAAAGATTACAATATAATGTAATATAAATGGGATCAAATGTATCGTGAGGTGCTGGAGTGAACAGGAGGAGACCCTGCAATGATCTTGAGCACCATTTGAACCACTTTCAACCTGGAATGCCCATTTTTGACATTCAAAATGATGCAAAAATTGAAGATTTTTGCATCAACCGCTACTTGCGAAAGATTTTCGAAAGTAGCGATAATAGCGATCTACAAGCAGACAACAAGCTTATAGCTCTGCCGTTTTCACGTCACATCGCAACACGCTGTGAACTTGTAGATCTGCCAATATCGATGGTCAAATCGACGGTCAAATGGGATTTTTAGACATTTGCTAAAAATCGTAACAAGAAACAACGCTGAAAGCCACGGATTACCCTATTACGGATCAACTGGAGGACAAGTCAACCTTGAGGGGGAAAATAATTGGACGTTTTTTTATAGAGCACAGCTTAATATGGTCGTGAGCTCCCATCCTTGTACGCCTCTCCTTCCCTTTCGGATTCTCGCTCTCCTTCAGTCTGCTTGATTGCAGATAATGACAGTCTCCCTTTCCTAACTCCTTCTCTCTTCGTGTGCGTTTGTGTGACGAGATAATAGCGGAGCGTGTGTCAGGCCTCCGGGCACAACTCTGACAGCGGTGTGTGTGTGTGTGTGTGTTGTGATTGCTCACTGGGGCACCTCCCCGCCATTGTGACCCAGAATGCTAAATTGCCATCCCCTGCAACAGGAGGCAATTACCTCGTTATGGGCGAAGCTAAGTGAAAAATCACATGGTTTTCCTGCATGCCGCGGCAGCCGGGAGGTATGTATATTCAGAAGACACACGCGTGCACGCACACACACACACACACACACACACACACACAGAGGCATGTAGAGGAGGGACCGACGGAGGGAGAAGGCTGTCGTCTGTTAGGGCAATCATTGGTTTTAACAAGCGAGCAGATCGCCGCACAGATTGGCCCGCGAGAACTTTTACCTGCAAGACCCCCTTGTAGAGGACTCGCGCGCTAAGTCGCCACAGATGTCACTTCCAAAGGTTCCCTTTTAAATGCTTTTTTTAGAGAACATGACAAGAGGGTTAAAAGAGGAGCCGTATGCATGTAGCCTGAACGTACGGAACATGAAAGGTAAAAGTTTGAAGCGGAGGCCGGAGGAGGAGGAGGAGGAGGAGGAGGAGGGGAAACATTTACAAACGTATGACTGGACGAGGAAGAAGAAAAAAAAAGTCACAATCGAGAGCAAAACCTGCCGTACTGGTGCTAAAGGCCACGCACGGTAACAAACAAAAGCTGGTCCTCTGTGTGTTTATGCAAGGCACACATGTGGCGGTTTTCCCAGTCACCTCTGACAAGCCGAAAGGGAAGGGAAGGTGTTTACACAACGGCCTCTTTTTTCCTCCCGGACCTCATTCAGCCAGATTCATTTTCCTGCCTATCAGATGAGATAAGTTTCACGGCGTTTTAACACCTACTGTATGAGGTGGCGCTGATAACAGCCGTTTCCCTCTCGCCTCCCAGTCTCCCTTTCTCTCTCCCTACCTCCCTCTCTCTCTCTCTCTCACGGCCTCTCTCTCTTCCCTGTGGAAGTGGGGTGGGGGGGTGTGTGACCGTGTCACCACTAACTGTGGGTTAATGCTTCAAGCAACCTAAAGTCAGATGTATACTTGCGACGGTGTCACGCGCGGCAGTGGGTGTTTTGTTGTTGTTTTTTTCCAACACCTGTGTCTCTCCGTTTAGTCCTCTGAGTGTTTACAGGTGAAACCAGTTTTCACTGGATCAGATGACTCTTACATCATTTTATGTGACTCGGAGTATATACATTAACTTACGAACAGTCTATGTATGCCATAAACAGTCGTGCTGCTGCAACAAAATGTCGTAGCTCACTTGTTGCAAACTAACTAGTAGCTAGTACTAAGCCTCTAGTAGGGATTTTACACCCCATCTCTGCCGGAAAAGTTCTATTGTTATTACGTTTCAATGACACGAAATGGCAAGAGTCGGGCCATGATTAAATATGGCAAACACTACAAAGAACTTCGATGCCAGAAAAAAAAGGCCTGGGATATTTCAAACGGTGCATTCCATCACATGGTACAGCTAGAATGCCCGTGTTTATCCACACGGGCAGGACTGTTTGACATTAGTCAGCGGGATCAAAAATCGGCACTCTCCAGCTAGTGCTTGACCAAAAAAAGCATTAAGAGGGCAATAATTTAAGTCTATGAGTCGGGCCAACTTTCCACACTGAACCAATTGTAAGGGGTCCCCGTCACGCATTTTTCTCACCGGGCAAACGACCAGCGCAAGCGCAATGGTTTTCTTTGGAAATTCAAGTCCTCTGGACAATTGTGCTTGAGTACAAGGTTGAGGTGTTGGCACTGCAAACATTCGAATACATAAGACAGGGGAGACTAAATTTAGCCCGCCGAATCCTATTCTGAACTGTGACCACAAAACGTGTCACATTGAACACTCCTGCTGTGTTGAAGGTGGAACAGCTAGTCATCAGCGACCACGAAGGTCGGCATAACCTCTGGTCTGTCCATAGTGGAGAGAAACGTAACATGAGGGCAGTTGAGGTGAGGAGGGTGGGGGGTTGGGAGAGAGAGAGAGAGAGAAGGCACGGTTACACTCCCACCTCCAACCCACCGAGACCCTACTTGACCCTCTGCAGTCTCCCTGCCGAACACAAGCCCCCCCCCCCCGACCCTCCCTCCCTCCCTCCCTCCCCGAGACCTCCCCGCATATTATAAACGGTGGCCACAGGGGTCAAGACGAGAGACCGGATCATCTGTCTTGGCAAAAGTGTCCCAGACAACCCTTATACTCCCGAGCAAAGATCAGCAAAACAGAACCATCACGCACTCAATAAATAAATCACCAATTAAACAATGTGAAAATTCACCAGTATCCTTAAATTAAAAAAGTAAGAAAAAGTGATAGGCATGCTACATGTTGGGCAAGTAGCAAAATGCACCACCTGTTGCCCTGAAGCACACAGCCCCCTATTCTCCACGTCGTTTTTAGGTCAAGTGACAACAGCACTAGGTCAGCAATTCAGAGTTCTGGGTGGCTTGGAGTCACCTGAAACAATATTAGCTTTTGCATTAGCCCGTCAGCCAGACAGGGCTCCACAAGACACTGTGATAAACCCATAAACGGCCTGTCTGAGCAAACTGTCCTAGCGGGAAAGAGGGCTCGCCGCCCAACACTGCAATTAGCCCATCTTGGCATAGACACAGACAGCTGCCCGGGCTCTCCACTCGGTGAAGGGCCAGTACACTCGCACCTCAGCACCTGTCCCTTCTCACAAAATATACTCGTATATTTATTGTCTAAAAATCACCGCTTCTCAACGTCTAGTTCCGGGGCCCGCCAGGGCAGGGTCCAAATGGACTCTAACCTGTAACTTTCGACAGTGTTCATTTAGATCTAAGAGTGTGCAAATGGAACCAAACAGACCGGCCCATTTGGTTCCATTTGTACATTCCCAGGGTTACAGAGGGGTCTCATGCTCATAGACAGACAAGCAAGCAATTTGGTACCTAGATTAACACGCAGAGTGTCAATTAACAAGTTGCGAGACATTCCCCAACAGTTCTCTCCATGGTTGTTGTGACAGATGAATCACAGGCACCAGTAATATAATGGCATAAAACACTTATTTGGTCTCCTGAATAATCTATCCTCCCTTTCTGCACAAGAACTACATGCAACTGCTGCTATGTCTCCCGAAGACATATTCTGGAGAGACAAGAGTTACATTTTGTGGAGGAGATGGCTCAATTAAAAGATTTCATCAACATCTGCAAGAGCTACGTTCCTATCTGGTTACTACAAGCCGGTACAACATGTTGATGGCTTGGCGGATTTATGTCACAATGCAAGTGTTGTGCTCGCTCGCTCTCTCTCTCTCTCTCTCTCTCTCTCTCGAAGTTGGCTCTGATCAAAGATCCACAATGGCTCAAGAGAGGCTTAATCTTCTCACCTAGATGTCCATTGAGCATGACGTGCTGCAGAAAGTGTTTTTCACTGACCTGGTCAAGGACTTTGCTGTAGAGAAGTAAAGAAGACGCCGCTTAAAGGTTTAACCTGGAACGCATCTGTGTCACTTTAGATGTATTTGGCTATTCAAAAATAGCAGATCTACAAGCTCATAGCGCGGCACTCGGTGCCGCGCTATAAGCTTGTATATCTGCTATTAAAATCTTGAAAAAAAATGTTTTGGATATTTTTTCAAAAAACTGTTAGGATTTAGAAAACATTTTTAAGAATAGGTCTTAATGGGTTAAAGCACTGCTCTATGACATTGTTATATGCTGCACATAACGCAGTGCATACTTAGACAATAAAGGGTATTTATTGACCAAAATGTTGGGTGGCAATGAACTATGTTCAGTGTGAATGTATAAGGCTGATGTGAGTCTATGGCTTTAGTGTTGTGACAGGCCAGTCACGTGATTGGCTAGGTGGCAACACCTGCACCCTTTTCACACAAAAAGCAACCAACCGTTTGCAAATTCCCAGCTGTTGGTGGGAAAAGCCATCCACTTAGCCTAGGACCACCACCATGCCCAATGACCAAGGAATATTCCTAGGATTTCCCCCCCCCGAACAGCTTGTGTGAAACGGGGGCGGGGGGCACAACGGGGGTCTCGATCAAGGACCCTCAGTGGTTACGACTGGAGGCACGCTAGTATGGTCGTAGGGTTAGGTGCTTCTAGCTCTCTCAGCCATGAATGCTACTCTTCTGGTAAAGATACTTGAACATGATTGCCGAGTGTAAGCAGACCCGCATTAAGCTTTCATAAAGACAGGAAATCCTACAGTCTAGGATTGCCTGACCGAACAGCAGGCTGTCCACACCATGTTGAATCTCCACTGTAAACAACTTTGATAGATACTACACACCAAGCCATGAACACATTGTTAGTGTATCGCCAGAATGGCCAAAAATTCTACATATGAGTCATACGACATGACAATAATAATACCAATATGTGTATTCTTTTTAAATGTTCATACTATGAATCATTCGTGGCACAAATGTGATGGCACATTGAAAAGTGTGTGTGTGCACGCGCGGGGGGGGGGGGGTGTCACCCAGGCCACCGACATTTCCAAGACCGCCAGCGCCCGTTTGTTTGACATATAAAACTCATTGAAATGCTTAAAACGTTGCTGCATTGTGGGTGTTGTGGGAGGAGACGAACGCTGGGGACTGTGGGGCTGATATCACAGCTTGTGACACCGCGCTCGTAACTCAACGCGCAGTTATCCATGTGGGTGGGAGGGAGAGAGAGAGAGAGAGAGAGAGAGAGCTGACACAAAGAGAGAGAAAGTAAAGAAGAAAGAGAGAGAGAGCAACGACCGTTATCTTCACCATCAACGTCGGTGAAACAGGCAGCGTGAACCTCGGTCGCTCGCTGCAAGTGTGGAGTGATGTCAGTGATGAGGCCAGAGTATATCGGCCCAGAGACAAAGAACCTTTAATGTGGTCGACGTCGAAGGATCATAAACTAGTCAAATAATAACCTGCACCAGAGAAAAGCTAGACACGCAATCTCACACACACACACACACACACACACATCTTCCTGCCATAAAGGGCCGCTTTATAGCCAGGCAACAGCAGCCAGAGTATACACAAAGGTAACACCAGCGCCAAGCCACCATTTTACACACCGAGCCAAACAGGAGGAGAGATACAGAGGAAAACCCCGGTATCTTATCAACCTCGAGGTGCAAAGATACCCAAAATCTGTAGCCATCCGTCACATCACATCATCTGCCATGGCTGAAGTAAATAACAAGGTGCAAAGAAATACTAGGATAGGATCAAGAAAGAGCGGCTGAGAACTGATAACACGTTTGAGAGATCAGACATAACGTGGGGGGCTGATGGGATCCGCATATTTCGCCGTTTGCATTGCAGATTGCCCCCCCCCCCCACCACGACCACCACCACTACCGACATTCCAGGCAACAAAGGAGTTTGCTCCAGCCTTTGAGATCAGTCGGAGCGGGGAGCGTGACTCAGTTTGTGAAGTTTTTCCGAGGCAGGCTATAGCAGGGCAGGAAAGAAGTACACATCTTGGGGCCATGTGCAGCGTGATCCTCCATGCCACTGTTTTTGGGGGCCGGGGCCGGGGCCGGGGGGGAGGTTGTTGGAGGCAGGCGGGTTGGAGGCAGGGCACTCCAAACAAACAGCGAGGGAGGTTAGAGGAAGGGTCTGCGCTAGCCCCGGGGCTAGCTAGGTGAACTCCGGGCCCAGGACCCAACGACGCCACAGCAGACACCGCAGATGTGAAGAAACACAATTAACACACGTGCAGCACACACTCTCCATGTGTGCGTGTGCGCGCACACACACCACACACAAACTTGCGTGCATTGAAGTACAACTTCCCTGAACTCTGCACACATAACACTGATTGACTCTCGTATGAACAAATCGCCAGACCGCTTGATTAGGCAAAAACGGGGAAACGCGTGTCTCCCAATTAATGAGAAAAAGAGAGACTGAAAGAACATAAATACATCCGTTTAGTGAGGCTATTGTTTTAGCGTTGTGCAGACAGACTTGCTGACCTGGCGGACCTGACTGCTGAAATGGCTGATTGTCAGACAGCGCATTTCCACCCCCACTTATCGTATATCATGATGGCACAAAGAAAAATCGGCAATAATTACACTATAGCCAGTAAAGGGGTCAAATATTGGCCGTTATTTATACTACACAACTACCATGGCAATGTGATGGCTGTCTTCTTTATAAGTGATATATCTTCCAACTCCTTCTGCAGTATCAGAGTATGGAGGCTACTCTCCTTCTGCTGCTCTCCCCCTGCCCTGTCTGTTTTTGGGGGTCTGGGGGAGGGGGGGGGGGTTTGGGGGTTGCTCCTCCACTTGCACAGTACCTCTCTCTCTTTCCGAGTCACTGTTTTTTTTTTCTAACATCTTCTCCAGATTTCCAAACTCTTACCAGATGTAGAGAATTCGCAGATGATTCATCGATCAAACCCACTTTGTAGACACCGGCTCGGGGTGTGTGTGTGGGGGGGGGGGGGGGGGGGGGGCGAGAGGGAGAAAGAAAAAGAAAGAACTTGGCAACTTTAAGTATCTTAACAAAAAGACCCGTCTATTCTGCTGACTGGATTCTTGAAGAGTGACTTGTGGCAGCAGCTGTTTGATTTGTCATTAAAGAGTCCATGAGCTCATTCCATAACTTCATGTTAATGTCAGCCTTTATCTGCTGTTATGAAGGCTGGGGCTCAACCGTAGTTATTCCTCACCAATTTGTTCACGCTGAGTGTTCGGCCCGGGGGTGAATTACCCCTTACGTTTTCTGTGATAAATATACATAAAGCCAACACATTACTTGTCAAGAGCTTCAATAGCCGCTGATAAACAAATGGCGTATGGCCCTGGGGAGCAAAGAAACGAGAAAAGTAGCTGATAAAAAAATAACAGTGGCAACGATAAATATCAAAACCCTTTAAAATTCTTGGAAACGCTCAAGATGCGGCTTTAAAGAAACTCTGCCCGCGGACACTTGAGTCACGAGGCTGAGGCAACTATGACAATAAACAAACTGGGTATAATCACTCCCAATACCACAAGATTACAAGGCTGCGTAGCGAGAAATGCCCCAGAAACCACAAGAGGCGAAGGCCCGCTGCGCACTGCTGCTGTTGCCGTGTCGTTTGGCTGCACAACAGTTGGCAGGTCCAACTCACTTGAAAGAGAGAACAAAACTATTTGTCGGTTCAGGGTTTGTAACAGCAATCGGTTCTTGCCTTTATGTCAAGCTCTACCTCACATAACTGGCAAATAGTAGCCTAATGGACACAAACAAGTGACAACAACCTCCACCACCTAGTATACACAGCAAAATCCGGCCTGTTTTACACTCTCAGAGTTAAATTAACACTCAGGATTTTACCACGTTAGTTTGATTGTAGTAAATGTCTTTGCATGCTTTCTGAGGATAAGCTGTCAAGTGACGCAGCAGCTTCTAAAAGAGACGTGACAGGAGCGTCAGTAAAGTTTCACTTCCTCTCTTGGAGTTGCCTCAGTGTGTTGTGACTCCGGCTGACGGTGGTTGAGGTTGAGGTTTCAACCACTGACAGAACTTTCGCCCGCTAGTGGAACCAGCCTGGAGGCAAAACGACTGCAACAGACCGTGACATTGACAAAACACTTCCAGGCAGTGGGCAGAAAACATCCCTCTCCCTACCCCCCCAGGCCAGGTGATTCGCAGCCCCACCCCCGCAAACCCCCCCTCCCGTGCCCCCTTCCCCGCCCCAAACCAGTCGAGCCACCAGGCCCCAACAGGAAACCACCAAAACAAACCCATTTCCTAAGGCCAGAAGCCAAAACCAATTGATGGGGGTGGTGTTAACCAGTGCCACCACTCTGCGGGGGTTTAAGGCTGAAGGCTCAGGATGGATTGGGAGCGAAAAGGCCTGCTCTGCCGCAGTGTGACTAGCGGAGGGCTAGATGAGAGAGTTATGGCCTGCCCTTTATACAGAAACCACTCAGGAAAACCTGGGCTCCACAAGGATCAGTTGAGAATCTTAGGCACCTCTTTGCATTTGACCAGAGAGCATGCGGCGAGGGATGTAAAGATTGTACAACAATAGCAGCAATAACAAAAACAACAAAAAGACACCCATGTCTGCACCAGAGCTTTCTGCAACCTTTACAGGGAAAAGGCGTAGATTTTAATATTACGGATGAGAAGTTGGCAAGCTTTCAGACAGACATCTGCCTTATCTCCATCTGACCACGGCAATCACAACCAACATTGGTAATGGTCATGCTCCTATTTACTTGCGAAACTCCATTAAGCGGATGGCACTGTGGGCAGAAAACGCTATTTATACACATTACCGGGACCACAAATAAGATAAGGCACCACTCCTGAGAGGGAATATGTGACCAAGCGAGAGGAAGTCCGTGTTGAATGTTATTTGGCTATTCATCGATCAAAAGCGGCCGACGTCTAAAGAGCACTGGGGAATTTGTTACGTCTTATAAGCAACCCTTTGTTTAATCAGCAAAAAAGGCTCATGTGTTTGACACAGAAAACTGCTACCCCCAAAAAACACATCACGCCTGTAATACTGTAAGTTCATGTTTAAGAAATGCTCAACTGATCCTTCATCCTTTAGTGTCTGCATGTTCTCCCTGCAGAGTGCATTCGGTTACATAACTTGCATTTGTACATTCTCAGAGCTAAATGAACAATCAGGACTTTTCTGTGTGCGTGATCTCTGTAGTCACTTTGCAAATCCTCTCATGTACGGCAAATTCCCTCGATCCCTCACCATCTCTTCTTGTTAGCTCAGTCTCCTGCGTGGTTTATGCCAACACGCGCTTGTTTCCTACCATTCTCATCAAGGCCACGCGCTCACAGGGGAGCGCTCAAAACAGGGCCCTGTAGGGGAACTATTTTGACAACTGGAAGGTATTAGGGTGTTTTTTTCCCCCCTTTTTTCTCATCCAGGGCCAGCGAGTGACTGGTACTGATGGATATACAGCAGACCAGTACCCAGACACCAGTCCCCTGTCAACCCCCGAGCTACTGCTGCTGTGGTGTCAGCGCTGCAACTCCCCAGATATACAAGCCCATGAAAAGATAACCCTTTTTCACAGGCACTTAGGGGCTATACGTCGGAGATATCTTCATTTGTTTTAAAAGCTGGATGCGAAGTCTCTGTGTGTTCGGCACAGAACAGTGCAGGACATTTCATTCCACAGAGAGGGCACAGGTGCGTATAACTAAATCGCTTGTTTTTGTTGCGCTATTGCTTAGCAGTCGTGCGATTTACTGTACGAGTAAAATGCTCAATTGCACGGAACGAGGGAAGTGCAATATAAAGCACCTCCATGACCTACAACATACAGTCTACACAGTGCACCCCCCTCTGTGTTGCACTAGGCAGTGTGTACTGTACACAACAGAGGTAGGACAGAGGTATATTGTTAGGATGTTAGCACAACATTTCGCTGCCTGCACTTGTATAAGTTAGTAACAAATAAAACCTTGATTCTTGATGCTTAAAATTCAATAAGCATGTCATTCTCAGAGTTCTGTGCTGGGAGTATCCTGTCCATATTGTCAATTCATTTCATAACGGTAACAATTTGGGAGCGTGATAAATTAGAGATGGCGTCGCTGAACGAGAGCGACTTAGCGCTGAGCATGAACCGAGTTTAGAAAAACACAGGTGTATAACTTAATGAAACGACGCAATTTCTCGTTGTGCCTCCAGTCATCATGGAGAGAGAGAGAGAGAGAGAGAGGCGGGGAGAGAGAGGGAGAGGACGATGGCTTGTTTTTATTGACACCCAACAGTAATGTCCGTGCTGGCCACCGCACCAATCCACCACGCCCGCGGCTTCCTTCCCGGGCTAAACATAACAAGGGACAGTTGAGTCCCCCCACCAGCATTCATTTCACTTGGCCCTGGGATCCGGAGGTGGAGAGATGGATAAAACCCATTCGGTGTAAAAGCCTGGTGTGGTGTGACTGTACAGTCGTGTTCGCTCAGTTAGCGGTTGACCACCTTATTATGGAGGGTTAAACGACGGACAGAGGGGTATAATTAGCAGCGTGCTGGCCTTGCATCCACGCCAGTCACACATCTACAATGCTGACTTTTTTTCTCCTCTGGCTTCACTTTGTGCTCATCTGGCTCACTGTGAGAATATTTCTGTTGTACTGGGATTCGGGTAAAAAGCATTACACATGCCAATACATATTTTTCATTCAAATAATCCCGTAATCACATATATGACCCCTGCGTTGCATGGGAAACCATTCCCCATCATATCACAGTGGTTCAACATTTTCATGTCAACAACCCCCAAATTGTAAAATGTACTTGCTCACGGTTCCCCCTTTGAAAAGGGACCCACCAGAAGACAAGATTTGTCACATTCACCGCCATTGACGGAGATCTCCGTCATTTAAAAAAATAAATATATATATATAATATCTATTTATTTGTTTTTATTTTGCACACAGAACCAGGAGATAACGCGATCCGAGGATTTACTGCTCTATTCACTTCCTGGTTAAAGTACTTGGGAAATATTCTGTATCTTGGCTCCTGTGTTTTTCATGTGTTTTTGGCGAGACATGCTATTTTCAACTGGGTATAACAAGCGAACGGGAGGTCACGATGACATTTTTTTTCACGGAAGCACAGGGAAACCCTCCGTGATTAGCAACCATCAGGGGATCGATCATACTGGAGATAAATAGTCTGTGGTTCTTGAAAGATTAGTCAGAATGCTTAAAAATGCCGGCAGAAGCTATACAGCCCGTTTTAGAAAACCCCTGGCAGTGAATGTGTTAAGACCAGAACGAGTCATGATGCGACACATTGGGAGCTTGGTAGACCAGCAATTTTGGAGTAGCTAAAAGATAGGACAGTGTTTAAACCCATTCCTCATTTTGCTGGGGACACACTTAAGAGAGAATGCGCTCAGTCTGTCATGCGTGAAGATGAATGAAAGATTACCGGATTATAACACAGGTAGCCCCAGACATGCAGTTAAGCAAGCCATAATGCCTGTCCGACTCAAGCTGGCCGATTACAACACACTTGGTGGACATTTGGAGCACGGTGATGCTTTGATGTGCCAAGAACAGAGACGTCTGTATGCTAATACATGAGCCGCGCTGTACACTTTGCGCCAGCAACTCACTCACAGGCCCCTCCAGCGGCACATGCATTTTCCTTGTGAGCAAGCAACACACACAAACTAAATAAAAAAGTAAACTTTACCCCCATAATATACAAACTATTTCATTTAGCCAAGTGGAAAGAACTTGGCTTGAGGTAGCTTTAAATGGGATCACATTAAGCTGCAAGTGAAAGCCTCTCTCCTTGTCTCTTCTGGTTTACAGTAATCATCTACTAATCTGGCTCTTTTACAGAGCCCAGAAGAAAAGGAGCTCTCTCCCTTTGTGTTTACCTGCCAACACAAAGGAACTATCTTAAGTGGTGAGGAAATATGCAACCTAGGTGTTTTAAAAGATAATTCGGGCACCATAAAACCATTCCCTTTGAAAAACAACAAGATTGCGGGTCCTTAAAACTTGACCGATAAGGCTGGCAAAGATAACGCGCTGCAGCAGTGAGCCCTGCTCCAATCCACACACGCAGGCCGCCGGGTGTTCAGCTGTTTCAGATGGGGACACTTGTCCTAGTTGCCATTGTCCATTCGGACAGGGGGACCTGTGTGTGCGTGTGTGTGTGTGTGTGTGTGTGTGTGTGTGTGTGTGTGTGTGTGTGTGTGTGTGTGTGTGTGTGTGTGTGTGTGTGTGTGTGTGTGTGTGTGTGTGTGTGTGTGTGTGTGTGTGTGTGTGTGTGTGTGCGTGTGTGTGCGTGTGTGTGTGTGTGTGCATGTGTGCGTGTGTGTGTTCAACAGGGCCTGCACTTGAACTTGGCCAAGTGGTGCTTACAGGCATTAAGGACTACCTGGACACAAGTGTCGTTATTCATGTTTTTAGAAGAGTTCGTTTTTTCCTTTTTCTTTCTGCATTCCTTACTTCCCAAGGGAAGACAAACTGCCTCACACAGGAACCTGGGAGCCAGAGAGGTCTGCAGGCCTTTGGTCTTTAACCCCCGCTCCCAACAACACACACACACACACACACACACACACACACACACACACACACACACACACACACACACACACACACACACACACACACACACACACACACACACACACACACACACACACACACTGGATGATTTAGGCCAGTGGTTCTCAAATATTTTCATGTCAAGAAGCCCCAAATTGATATGTGTTTGGCTGCAGAACCCCATCTGAAACGATAGTGCCAGGGACCCTCATACGAGAAGATCAGCTTTTAAAAAGTTCCAGCTTATTTTTTCAAGATTAAAAAAGTACATAATAATCAAAAATAGGTTGACATGCTGTAAGCTCGTAGATCGCTGTAGATCACTTTGGGAATCACTAGTTAGGCTTTCAAAAAACAAAAATCCCTGCTAAAAAAGCACAATTGTTCTTCAGGGCTTGCAATTTGTCCGTGAAAGTGCAGGCTATAATATACTGCAGTCAGTGGGAGCAGCCGGCATGTTGACTGGGAGAATACAGGGTGATATGTTGTCTTGTCAACAGATTGTGTCATTCAGCTTCATAAAGGCTGATGCTGCTGCAATTTTAGGGAGACATTCCATGAAAATGTTGACAAATCTGCTCTCTTTACCAAACCAAACCTGCACACAAGGTTTCTATTGTGGTCGGTGTTGTCTTGAGGAGATTATCCTTCATTTACGATAAATCTAATTTGCGAGTCAGGAACATATCCAGGCTTTCGGCGGAAGACTGAGCTGTCACACCATAAATCTCAGTGAATAAAGCCAATTTGGATGTTGTGACACTTTCGGAGGCATCCACTTACCGAGGGGTCAGTTACCAGTCCGGTGACTAGAACAGACATATAAATAATGTCTAACACGTACTTGGACAGATTTCTGTTTCACAAAGACGCTCACAGTAACGATTACAACCATAACTCAGCAAATAACATTATAAATAGCTACTTGTCACGCACTGACAAGTGACAAGCACATTATTTTGTGAAGAATTTGCATTCACTGTAGCTTTGACTCTAGCATTTGGGGAACACCACAAGCCGGAGCCACCTGAGGGTGGCAATAGCTCTAAATCCCCCAAGGGAGCTGAAAACTGTATTTTGGTGGGTTGTACGTGCAAGTCCCAACTCTTCTCTGCAACAACTACAGCAGAGCAAACGCGGCCATTGAGCAAGGCATTTTTAACACCCTTCGCCAGAATGCTGTGGTTGTGCTGGGAACGCGCCCAGGTGGTCGTGGGTGGTGGGTAAGCCTCCCTCCCTCCCTCCCTCCCTCCACTCTGACCAATGTTGTAAACAGGAATGTATTATAAAGTCACAGGAGCCTTAATAAGCAAGAAAAAACAACTGCCAAACTTAATTAAGCCATGGTTTTCTGCCACAATAACTCACGTTGCTGCAAGCATTGGGTCTTCTCTTCCAATCCAAAAAGAGCTGGTTGATGGTATAATTCAGTGGTTCTGAGTTATACCATTCTCAGTGGATTTCAGGGACTCTTTGGGTTCCTTTAGGGGGGGTCTAAATTGACCCTTACAAGTATGTAACTCAGACAGTGTGCAAACGGGTCCATTTGGTTCCATTTGCACACTGTCTGAGTTAAGGGGAGACCTGTGAAATGTAAAACTTTGAGAACCATTTGGTAGAACTGACCACTGGTCACGGCTGCAGCATGGTGCCCTGGTTGTGTGTACACTACAGCAGTGGTTCTCAAACTTAAAAAGTAGGGGTCCGAAGACCCCCAGGACCGGGTCCCCGGTGGTTATACACATCAAAATGTGTATAACCACTTAATAGCCTGTTAATAGCCAATAGGTCTGTTTTTTTTTTCCCTTTTTATTTGAATTGACACATTTGAAATGTTTTTGAAACATTGCAACAACACAGATCTTGTATGGGGGGGGGGGGTCCCTGCTTGGCACACAATATTTTCCAATTGGGGGGGGGGGGGGGTCCCTGAGATGAAAAAGTTTTGAGAGCCACTGGTGTGACACAGCCTGACACTGGTGGGACACAGCCTGACAGCCCTGGGACACAGCCTGACTGTGTGTGTAATAACATTGTTACCCCGTTACGGGATGGTCAATAAATAGGCGACGGGTCAGAAAACCAAACTGATCGCTTGCCTGTGTGTGTGCTATACTTACAAGGAGACCGTCCAAAGTGGAAGGTCCGGCGGTGGGACCACCAGGTCCCCGTGGCTACAGTCCACCGAGTCCTGACTGCTGCACGTACAGTTCTGGGGACACGACGGCAGTGTCACGTCGGGGACGCCCGACGACGCGGACGATCCGCGGCCGATTATTAACAGTTCAAGCGACAAAACTAAATAAAAAACATAGTGAGATCCGATTCGTCCCAGGGACGCCGCCATTTTGTATCCAGTGATCCACTGATCTCTCTCTCTCTCTCTCTCCCCCCGGATCCGCAAATTGGGGGGGAACTAATAATAATAATGCAGCGTTGGGGAGCGTATGCACTCGTTGTAGGACATTAATAGTCTTGTCGTAACAATATGGCTTATTGTTTCAAGCGATCGCTGCTTCCCAGTCATTTAGAATAGTTCCCACCGTCCCCAAGTTTTGCCTCTGGTGGTGTCCCCGATGCGGCTTGGAATCAAAAGTGGATCCAACGGTCTCCCCAGGAAGAAAAAAACACAGTAGCCGCACGAAACTTTTACACATTTAAAGTTTAACTTGTGGACGATCGTCCACAGAATATTAAAACCGACATTCTTCAACGATCGCCGGTGAAATCAACATGTTTAGGGCAACAACATGCGAGTTTTTTAGATGATAGTGGAGAAAAGAAACGCCAGTCCACCCGGCTAGATTGTGATGATCCAAATAACTTCAGAGATCAGTGGCTACAATGTGTCGTTAGAGGAGCCCGAGTGTTAGTATTGTCTCACAATGGAAACATTTCCACAGTCACGTCCACCGCGCGCAACTATAAAGTAACAAAGGTTACAATGTTCCTAATTAAAACGCAAGGTAAAATGTAACCACGGCAGTTGATCTCTTTCTAGAATGTAACCGTTGATCTCTCTCTCTCTGTGTGAGTGTGTCTTCAAAAAGCAACACCTCGATCATGTCCAATAATCCACAACTTTGCAAAGCGACACCAAAGCAGATCCCCGTCCCG
This sequence comes from Gymnoscopelus microlampas, assembly GCF_963454915.1. NCBI lineage: Eukaryota > Metazoa > Chordata > Actinopteri > Myctophiformes > Myctophidae > Gymnoscopelus > Gymnoscopelus microlampas. Next base: position 6,574,283 of record NC_139944.1, read on the forward strand.
ATCTCGTCCCGGACAGCTTATGATCACATGTGGTCTGCGGTCACTAAATCTCCGCGATCCGATTAATAGCGACCCGTTCCGTCCGTCTATGAGGTTTTTTTTTTCCTTCTTCAGTTACTTTCCTTTTTTTTCCCCTTTCTTTTTTTCTTTTTTTTTAGTTTCAGGGGGGCGATCGTTCCATAGTCCCACGTTGGATCAGGGTTGCCCGATTGTGTGAGAGAAATAAGCGACCATTTCTAGGAAAACAAGCCCAAAAGAAGCAACATACATGACCACGTTATTTTTAAAATAGCAGATCTACAAGCCCACAACATTTATTTTTTTTTACAAATCTTGAAATAAAATGTGGAATATTAGGGAAACATTCTAACAACACACATCTGGTATGTGGGTCCCTGGCACAAAACATTTTCAGATGGGGATTATATAGGGACAAATACATATTGATTAGGGGGTCCATGGCATGACAAATGTTTGAGAAACAATGGTTTAAATAATAATAAAACCATTTTGGAAGCAAGCCCGAATAAGCAACTACACTTTAGAAACAAACAAGCCTAATATTATACAAGCAACTTTACAGAAAAACAAGCCCAAAGTCGCTTATAATAAGCGGACATGGCAACCCTGCACACAACAGTGCCTGTACCGCGGGGTCCCTCCCCCTCCCGACCCTCGCGACCCTCCCATTGGCCGCTCCGGGCTTGAGAAGCAAGGACAAGGCCTCCTCTGATTGGTCGCTGTGGGTTGGTTGTTCAAGGCGTTGCAGAGTTGGAAGGGGGAGGGTCCATGAGCAGCTGTCACTCACAGCCACTCGTTGGCCCCGCCCATGTTTCCCACCCCGGGTGTGAAACCGCACCCCCCTCCCCTTATTCACTCTCACTGCTTCTTAAAGGGCCACGACCCACTACGGGCCCACAGTGAAGCACTCTGATTTCTTACTATCAGTGGTGGTGGTAAAACAAAGTACTCACATTCTTACCTAAGTAAAAGTATCAATACTGCAATGTAGAAATGCTCTGTTAAAGTACACTTTTGAGAACAAAAGTATTGGTAAAAAGCTACTTAAAGTACCAAAAGTAGAGTACTCATTATGCAGAATGTCCCCATTTCACAAGTTTTCAAATGCATGAAATGTATACAAATCTTTTGAAAATAGCAGATCTACAAGCTATTAGATCGGCTATTTTCAAATGGCCAAAATGTAGCTGAAGTGGTTCATGTACGTTTTGTAATAATAATCAAAATCTACAAAGTAGCTAAAGTGTTCAAATAATTCTGGTGGCGTAAAAGTACAATATTTGCCTCTGAGATGAGTAGAAGTAAAAGTATTGAAACTTGGAAATACTCCAGTAAAGAACAAATACCTCAAAATTGTAGTTGTAATTGTTGTTGTACTTAGTGACTTTACACCACTGATTTAAAGTAGAAATACCACAGTGCAGAAATAATACAAATGCAACCAAATGGCCCCCGAATGGGTCCATTTGGTTGCATTTGTACACTCTCAGAGTTACAGACCCGTAAAGGGTCCATTTGGAACACCTCAAGGGTCCCTGGACTTTGTGAACCATTGCCATAAGTTACAGTGTTTTTACTTAGCCTACACATTGTAAGTAAAAGTAGAGAGTACAACAATTCAGAAATACGGTACTCTGTTATGAGTACGTGTAAATGTCCTGTATTCACAAATGTACTTATGTAAAAGTACAGAGGTATTGGCATCAACAGTATCACAGTATCACAGTAGGCTATATACTCCAGGCTGTTTCTGGAGCCTGGAGTAGAAGACAATTTCATCTTTTCAAATAGGTTACAAGACCCGCACGTTGACGTGTATTTGGCCGTGCCCCCCCCCCCCCATGTGAAAAGATGTTATGCAAGGGACCCCCCATAAGAGAAGATTTGTCAAGATTTTTCAAGCGATAAAAGATGTACAAGCTCATAGATCGGCTAATTTGGAAATAGGGCATACATTTTTAAACCACTGTTCCTCATTTAGCTGCGGACCCCCTGGAACCCCCCCCCCCCCCCCCCCCAATGACCCCTGTGGTTCCCCGGTCCCCACTGAGAACCAGTGACATAGCGTGGTGTGTGCGTGTGCGTGTGCGTGTGCGTGTGCGTGTGCGTGTGTGTGTGTGTGTGTGTGTGTGCGTGTGCGTGTGCGCGTGCGCGCCATGCTCACAAGTGATTGTCAGTGGGACACTGTGTGGGGGGGGGGGGCGTCAGAGACAGAGAAAGTGTGCGTGTGCGTGTGCGTGTGCGTGCGTGTGTGCGCGTGTGAGGCCGTGCACATGCATGCTTGTGTGTTTTCCGTGCATCCGCGCTGATCTTTACACCATTTGAGGGTGCCCTATAATGGTCTCACGATAGCACATAATTCTTCCCAAATGGTGAAGTCATGTCCGCCCGTTTTCTCAAAAATGCACATCTGCGATAAATCGGTGGGCTTGTCAGCCACTTGGCCCCGTGAACCGTTCCCCCCCCCGTCCCCCGCCCCCCCCCCCCCCCCCCCCGTCCGCCATCACATTCTTTTCCTGGCACTGACAGATCATATTGATTGACTCCGCGCGAGCTATTGTGATCGCTTCGAGTTGGGATGTCTCCCAGATCTCGATGCAATCAATCACGGCTGAGGGGACAGGAATACTCGCACCTGTAGCACTGCAGGCAGTTCCGTGGCACAGTTCCTCGTTCCTTTACTTTTTTTTTTGCAGTTAACACAGGCCAGGGTTTCACGTTGCATCACGGGTGCGGGTGAGTGAGCACAGGTAGCACCACAGGTGAGGCCTACAGCCCTGTGCATGCTGCACATGAAAATATCTGGGCCATGAGACCTCTGTTAAAACATGATTCCATCTGGTCGGCGGAAAAAACTGAGTTAGTGGAAAACACGGTTGTTTTTACAAGCCAAATCTGCGGTCTGTCCTGAAATGCCGTAATGTTGGGACTGTTGTGTTGGATTTATATGCGACAGCTGTTTTGTAATGTACAATTTTTTACTCTATCCATCTATCTATCTATCTATCTATCTATCTATCTATCTATCTATCTATCTATCTATCTATCTATCTATCTATCTATCTAATGTAATACAATAAAACAAATTGACCTCAAAATGTTTGTTTTGTTTCTTTCTATACTTTGTCATTCTCATGTCCCTTATATATCTTCACGTGACAGAAGGGCTATACAGCCACTGCCGTCCCAACAAGGCATGTGTACGGCTGAGTGTTTTGAAGTTCCTTCAACAGATATGGTATTTGGATCTGGTGCTTCGGTGGTCTATTTTTGAGAGGACTGTTGACACGTCTTTTCATGTGATTTATCTGTTCGCTGGCCTGCTGTGAACAACTTGGCACTCAAATAACTTTTTTGTGCGGCCAACACAGAGGTCAACGGAACGCACCACGTTAGAGCGGAGATCAATACACCAAGCTCGGTGTATGTATGAAATATGGGCCAACAATGCAGGAGTATTGATGTAGGGGTATGTGGTTGGCTGTCTCTGTATATTTACTGTGATGTAGGATGATAACTTACTGTAGAACCACAGTAGATTCGGCAAACGTACAGTAAGAAAAGGATTTGGTTTTGGTATGGAAAAATGCTTCCAAATCATTAGCTAACTGTAACTTAGTACAATTTAATGATTCTCTCTTAAATGCAGTGAAAAATGGCAACGCGTCCACATCTGCTAAGTGTGTCAGATAACATACGTGTCTTCCAAGAGCTAAGGAATGCTGGTCTAGATAGACAAGCCCACCTGACTGCAGGGATCTTATGCTAGCATATCACTCCCAATTCCGCTCTCAAATGAACCCTGCAGGAGCAAAAGAACGTTGTTTTCTCTGCACTTGCGTCCAAGTTTTTCTTAATGCAATAAATACCGTAAGGTCACAACTGTTCCTCCTGGCGTTGACATACAGTGCAGTAAAAGCAAAATTACACCATGATGGACGATAAAAAAGACTTGATGAAAGTTATGGCGCAAGCTGTGTGTTATATACATATATTCAGGGGCCGAGGTGTAATACTCTTGTCTTTTGATGTTTTACTGTTAACGTTTGACACAACTCTGTGGCACACAGGACAGTGCAAGTGTCCATATCCCTCCCTCCTCCCTTTGGACTGAGACATTTCACATGGCACCATTGGAAGGGATTCCTACCCTCCGAGCTCCCCCCCCCGCCCCCCGCCCCCATCCTCGCCCCTCCAGGGCATGGGGGTTGATTTACGAGTGCGCTGTGAGAAACAGGGTGCCCTAAGAAGAATTCACAAAGTAAGGAAGGCATTAACAGCTATTGCTACCACAACGGGCCCTGTCCGGCCCCGGTGTGCATGTGCTCGCTGTGTGTGAAGTTTTGACTGATGAGAAGAGTGGACGAGGGTCTGTCATGAGGGCATGTAGTAAAGGGGATAATGACTGCACCAGATGAGCCCTCCTCCTCCTCCTCCTCCACCTCTCCTTTCTTTTTTCTTTTCTTCCTGCGTGGATTCCTTCTCTTTTTTTTTCTAACGCCAACCATATTCGCATGCTGGAATGCGATGAAAGTGCAGGCAGTTAAAGCGAAAAGGTGCAGCACCATGAAGACGTCGCACCTGATATGAGAAACGGGTGGTTTTTCAAGGTGTACTTCTTTAGTGCAAGAGGAATGCCTATTTTTGTCATATCTGACGTTATTCGCAGGTTGTTTTTTTTGTAAAAGCGATGATCGTCAGACCGGAAGCGGGTGGGAGTCAGCGGGTGTGTGAGGGCCCCAAGCTATGGCTCAGTTTGCTTGAATCCAGCTTTCGATATTTTTGGGCCCTTTTCGGCCTTTATTGATGGTATACAGGGTTGCCAGATCTGCTTACTATAATTTCCCCGCAATATATTATTTGAAAATAGCCGATCTACAAGCTCACAACGCGTCGCATCGCAACGCGTTGTGAGCTTGTAGATCTGCTATTTTCAAATAGCTGATGTATATGTTAAAGTGCTCATGTGGCCCATAAGTCGCTTCTTTTGGGCTGGTTTTCCTAGACCTGGTTGCTTGTTTCTCTCACAGAATCTGGCAACACTGATGGTATACGGAAAATAGACACGTAGTAAAGGTTGTCGGGATCGGGACTCCAACCCGCGGCACGCTGTCAGGCTGCAATGGAGCCCATAGGTGTCCGGGCCGCTACCCCAGCGTCATTTGTTTTTTTACTGCTGGTTATATGGTTATGGGCCCTATTTTCGCCGGTGCCTTACCCATTATCCCTAAACGTCTTTGCCATTTTTATTTTGACTATTTTTAAAAACATTTTCAAACAGTTCAAATAGCCAATCCACAAGCTCACACCGTGTCGATGAAGATCGGCTAGTTGAACTATTTGAACATGTTTTTAGAAATAGTCAAAAACGGCAAAGAAGTTTAGTAATAACGGGTTAGTATTTTAGTAAAATAGAGCCCTATATGTGAATTAAATACATGCACCTTTTCGGAGGCAGTAGTAGACTGTCTGATATGTTTTGTATTCATGTTTGTGAATAGGACATCTCGTTTTGTAAAGAACCTTCAAGATTTCTCAATTTTGCTTTTCAAAAATTGCAAAAAATAGCGTCTTAGACAAGCTCACAGTGCGACTCTTCAGATGGCGATGCTTTGCTCATTATCATATGACAAGGTGTATGAGTGTATAAGTGGTTAAGAAAATGTGGGGCCCTCTGTTTTTTTTATAAATTGAAGCCGGCTCGGAGCGATTCATCACGCTCGTCTTACTGGAATCTTCAAAGATAACAAGCCATCTGTTGCAGCCATTCATCAACAATAAAGAGGGGAGGCGTGAAACGCAGGCCAACTCCTCATACTGGGCCTGGATGGCTAACGGGTGTTTGGGCGAGCGTGGAGAAGATGCCTTGCTAATGGGAAGCAGAGACACTTTTGGGCATCTCTGCCTGTCAATAACAGACCTGGCCCTTGCTAAGTGGTGCGATCTGGGAGCTACAAGAACATGGAGGGCACACGCACGCACGCACGTACGCACGGCCTCATGCACGTTCACGTACGCACGCGTGCGTGTGTGGACGGACACACAAACACAGACACACATGCACACGCACACACGCACACACACACACAAACACACAAACACACAAACACACAAACACACACACAAACGCATTGTGCATCGTAGGTTCTGGTCAAAAACGTTGACAGTGAAAGTCAAGGCAGTTGTAGATTTGTCTGTGGGTATACATATTGACGAGAGCTTGTGACAGAATAATAACTGTATTGTATCCATTGAAAAACCTTTCTTTTAATTTCCTGGAAAGTAATGGTTTTGGACATACACGGTTTCCACCCGACAGTGACCATATGTAGGTAGATACGGAGAACAGGTAAAATATTCGAGGACGACACACACACACACACACCTCCGCTGAGGGAGTAATGTCCTTGTGGGCAACAGGCCAACCTCCACATGTACAGTACACACAGGCTCCTAGCCAACACACACTACTAATAAAAACTCTGAATTACACCTCCATATACTTAGAGAGAATCGACGACGTGAAGCCTTTTCAAGTGGGCCGAAGAAGCAGCTAGCCTCCTTGGCACAGTGTATTCAGCCTTTTTACACCACGAACAGGACAAGAAGAAAAAAGTTATTCCACCTAAAACCTGTTCAGGGAGGGAGGGAGGGAGGGAGGACAGGCATGTCACCCGGGTCACAAGCTTAAACACCTGTTAAAAGGAGGAGGAAGGGCGGGCTAAAAGAAGAGTCTGAATGAAGAGGGGTTTTTTTTTCTCTCCTTTGTGTGTGGTGTTGTCATTGGAGTTCAACACTGCCGAAATGCTCCACAGGTGTCCAAACACTAAGGCCTTCCCCTCCCCCCTCTCCACACACACACACACACACACACACACGCACACACACAATACCAAAGTGTGTACTAACATTTACATTTCTCACCACGGTTTGTTTAATGAAGAGAGTGAATCTCGACGAGCCGTGCCAAGTTCCTGTCAGGTAGGTATATAGGTCTTCAGCGGTGCTAACGGCGGGGCGATGACAGATTTCCGCCACCCCGACCTGTTCGGTCACAGGGTGGGCGTGGGCTCCACGTGCAGTTCCCCCCCCCCCCCCTCTGTTATGCCTGTACATCTTCAAGCCTGATTTATACTTAACGGTGAAAATAGCCGATCTACAAGCTCTTACAACGCGTTGCAGCACGGCGCGTTGTCGAGCTTGTAGACCGGCACATTTTTTTCCCGCGCGACACCGGCGCGGAAAGAAAACGAGTATAACTCAGGCTTAAGTCACAGTGTCAGCCTTGCAGTGCCGGTGTGAAGGCATGCATTGTGTTGAAACGGGGGGGGGGTTGGGGGAGGCTGAGGCGCGGGTTTTCCATTGCTTTTCAACAGGTGTTTACCTGTGTCCACAATCGCTCATGTCCGCGCCTTGCTCGGAGGAGGGAGGCAAAGTTGAAACCATAGATATCTTAGGTTGACTCAGCTCCCTTTGACAGACAGGGTGTGGGGAGAGAGAAGGGCATCTCTCTCTCGCTCTCTCTCGCTCTCTCTCTCTCTCTCTCTCTCTCTCTCTCTTGTTTATTTGGCTGCGGTTGTTTTAATAGGCCTTGTCAATAGAATATTTCATAAAAGAAGCGATGGCCTGGAACGGTTTTTGTTGGGTGCCAGGAGAGGAATGTGCAGTGTTCAGGCTCTTTGAGCCAAGCAGCTTTTTGTCCGCCAGCATTCTTTGTTTCTGTGTTTTTATTGTGAATGCAATGGGTGCCAAGGAGGGATCTCTCTCTCTCTCTCTCTCTCTCTCTCTCTCTCTCTCTCTCTCTCTCTCTCTCTCTCTCTCTCTCTCTAATTCTCTCTCTCTTGCTTTCTCTCTGGCTGCTTGTATGGAAGGGTCAAACACAGCTTTGACAGTGTATAATATGTAATTATGCTACAGTTTGCTACAGAATTATCCAACCAAGTTCCACCTCCCCCGACACGGCACGACCGCAGGTGTGCTTCAGTCCAGGAATTATCACCAGAAAGGACGTTGTCGGGGCCTTATATCCTTGGTGGCATCTAAACGTGGAGTTTTCAAACTGTGACACTATTGCTACCTATATAGACCCATGGAAAGTGAAAATAAACAGGCTTGTCTTTGACCTGCTTACACTTTCATGGTTGGTTAGACACATGGGCCCAGTGTTTGGGCATCCGCTCAATGGTTTAATTAGCCAGCTAAATCAGAATGACCCCTCTGTCTAAATTCAATTAGGCCTTCAAACACGGTTAGTGGCTCTACGGGCCAGAGGTGGAAAATTCAATTTATTTGAAGTAACTGGATCCGCCATTTACTGCACAGCGGACCATATGGCGAGCTCCCTGGGTGTGTGTTGTATATATTTACGAGCAGTTCATTCGAGATCATTACATTATCTTAAGTGTTCATTACAGTCACTGTGTGTGGAGACACGGCAATTATATGGCACGTTAACTGATGCTGTGGTCGTTTGTGTGTAAATACGTGTGTGTGCGCGCGGGTGTGGGTGTGTGCGTGCGTGCTTGCTTACAGGGTGTGTGTGTTTGTGTGTGTGTGTGTGTGTGTGTGTATTCGTTCCACTTTCCTCGAAGGTACAGGATGAAAGAAACAGGTTTAACCAAGCAATTCCAAAACTACTTGCATGCACAAATTGCTTTTTCATTCAACTCCACCACATGAATGACAGCAATGAGGTAATTATATAAATTAGCTGTTGTTCCCTGCAATCCTCTTTTGCTGGTCTTATTTTGCAGACTGTGATTGTACTGCGCATGCACAAGACCTTCTCTCTAAAATATTCAACCCAGGGCACAGCCTACCCCCACGCACAATTCCAACACACAGGCCTACAAAACAAGAAAACGAAGCAGCCTTAGCTCGTGCACGAAGGCCTAAAAAACATTCTATCGCCGAAGAGAATGAACGCAAATTAATCAAAACTTTCATTCATTCAAAACATGCCTCTCTCTGTCTTTCTGTCTCCCTCTCTGTCTTTCTCTCTCTCTCTCTCTCTGCCTTCCACACTATTGAAGCTCACTCATTAGTGGAGGCTTAGGGAGCGCTTGTATAGCCACTATGGACTACAAAGAGAGAAAAGGGCGATCCCTCCTTTTTCCCCTCTGCTTTCTCTTCTTTTCTCCTCACAAAAGTAGAGCCCGGGTTGAATAGGAGGGAGGCAGTGGCGAATGCTGAATAGGGTCTGAAGGACTGGGGCTCGCTCATGCAGAGAGCTCCCAGCCCTCTCTATACCTGCTCAGGAGAAAAGATCTGGGGCCAGCTGCTGCTGCCTGGCCTTTTTCCCTCGGCCTTCAATAGAGCCCACAGTGAAAGGAAGCCCCGGACAGCCAGGAGCTGAATACAGCCCCGAGGAGAGGTTGTGAGGGATGGAAGTTGAGGAGAGAGAGAGAGAGAGAGAGAGAGAGAGAGAGACACGGCGATTGAGAGGACAGGATCTGCTTAACCCATTTAGACCGGGAACGCATCCGATCCGTGTCATTTTTAGATTTCTTTGGCTAATAGAAAAAAAAAAAAAAGCAGATTTCTTTGGTTATTAGAAAAAAAGAAAAGAAAAAAGCAGATCTACAAGCTCATGGCGCGGCACTCGGTGCCGCGCTATGAGCTTGTAGATCTGCTTTTTTTTAAGTCTTTGAATATCTATATTTTTAAAGCAAAAAACTGTGCTTCTGGGGATTCTACAATTCAACAGTTTTTTGAAAAAAACGTATGTTGCTATAATCAGTGGTTCTCTTCTTTCCATGTCAAGACCCCCAAAATGATATATATTTGGCCGCGGACCCCCATCTCAAAATATGTTGTTCCAGGGACCCCCAGAAGCAAAGATGAGTTTAAAAATGTTCGCTTAAAACTCGGTGCCGCGCTATGAGCTTGTATATCTGCTATTTTTGAATAGCCAAAGTATAAGACAGATGCGTTCCCGGGTTTAATGGGTTAAGGGACCCCCACCACCCCCCCACCCCACCGACCCCTCCGGAACCCCCACCGAGGGCAGAACCCCCAAGGGTTGGGGGGGGGGGGCCCGGGACAGAGAAGAGGAGCGGCTATAGGTTTAATCAATCATAATGGAAATTAGCATGCTATAATGAAGCGCTCAGAGGAGTCCATTATTTGAGCGGTTCAAAGGGGAGAATGGCTTGGGGAGGAGCGCGGGGGCCCTGGCCTCTGCATCGTGGAATAAGATTGTGAAAGTCATAAAAAGACGAGAAAGTTCAAAAGCTTTTCCGATGAATGCCTCATACAGTACACAGCCAAATCCCATGTGCTGATTTAATTCTGGATTTGTAAAAAAAAAGAAAATGGACCCTAACGGTCTATTTAAATCAACACTTATTTTTTACTGCGTAGTGTCGTTGCTGTCCGGCAGAAACCAGCTAACTCCATTTTTCCGCTTTTGCATTTTTTTTCCCCATAAATCATTGCTATTGAACACCCTTTACGTCTCTGTGTTGATAAAAAAAATATTGAACCAATGGAAAGTATTAAAAAGTGCTTTTGACAAAACCAGCTAACTCCATTGGATCCACCAAAGGGAGGTGGAGTTAGCTGGTTTTGCTGACTCCAGGCTCCACCCCCTTTTGACCAACCAAGCTTGGAGGTCCATTCAGCTCAGTTCTTATCAATGATGAACAAAACCTCCTAACTCCACTTTTTGTTTTGTTTTAGTCATTTCCTTAAAAATGAACATTTTGGAGTTAGCCTTTTTCTGCCGGACAGCAGAGATATGAACGTCCATAATTATAAGTCATTGCAATCTTCCGTTGCATTCATGGATACCTGCTGTGTAGTTATACTCGGGTCCACTGGAAATGACCCATGATTACTTGACTTAAGGATGCTCTCCACCACCGATTTAGTCCCGACTCGGCGGCGGGAAGCGTTGGAAAGCGTCTGCTGCCGACAACTTGTTGTCGGATCCGTCGTTCCGCCGAGTCGGGACCACTATTGACGCGACGACGAGAAACCGAGCATGTTCAGTCTTTGGGCCGACTGGTAGAACCGTGGGGTGGTGCAGAAGGGGGGAGAGAGGGAGGTAAAGGTTTGGTCCAAGCTGGCTTTGGTGTTGCCAGATTCTGTGAGTGAAACAAGCGACCAGGTCTATGAAAACAAGCCCAAAAGAAGCTACCAGTTTCACCACTTGAGCCCTTTTATATCATCTATTTTCAAAAATAATCTTGAAAAACAAACCCAAATAAGCAACTGCACTTCAGAAACAAGCCCAAAGAAAAGCAACCAGCAACTATGAATATTAACAAGCGACTTTACAGGAAAACAAGCCCAAAGTCGCTATAATAAGCAGACCTGGCAACACTGGCCAGCCTGCCAGCTCGACGCATTAGCACGACAAGGTGCGCATCGGCCGACTGCTTTTGCTAAACTAAATGACAACTTTTGCCAACAGACTACCAGACTGTTGCAGTCTGTTGTTGTAGTTTGAGGTTGTCTGAAGTCGTCTGTTTGGTGGAGAGTCACCTTTACTCTCACTAGGCCACAGTTTTGGAAAGTAACTAGTACATTTACTTAAGTACTGTACTTAAGTACAATTTTGAGGTATTTGTACTTTACTTGATTTCCAATTTCCAATACTTTTACTTCTACTCCACTACATCTCAAAGGCAAATATTGTACTTTTACTCCACTACAATTATTTGAAAACTTTAGTTACTAGTTACTTTTCAGATTTAAATTATTATATTATAAAACATACGTTAACCACTTTAGCCCTATTTTATACATAGGCTATTTGAAAATAGCCGATGTACAAGCTCACAACGCGTCGCCATGCGACGCGTTGTGAGCTTGTAGATCGGCCATTTTCAAATATTTTTGTACTTTTACTTTTGATACTTTAAGTACATTTTGATTTGCGGCCCACCCATCTGACCACATAACACAGCAGCCATGTTTATTTTAACTAGACCATACCCGGTCGACGCATCCGTGGGGGGATATGCGCACATGATCTGGCAACCCGGGAGGCAGTTCGTCCCATAGCTCGCGGGGCCATCCCACAGCTGGGCAGCCCCATAACCATGGCGACATTCTTTGACACTAAAACGCTAATAAGAAGCTGAGATTTGATGAAATTGAAGTTCAGATGGTAATGGTCAATGGCTGTGTGCAAAATCAGAGCAATTGCTCCAGCCACTGAGGAGAACCGGGTAGCTTCACCTACTCCCACTACAGACAGAGGTTACTAGAATTATAGTAGGATAATCAATCAACCCAATGTGTTCCAGCTTGGATCAATTAAACTAAGGTACAGTTGTATACTCAAAATTTCTATTTACCGGTATCACAGTCGTATAGTTTTTGTTCATCATTGACGGTGCCATTTTGCGATGTACCTCACAGTACTTATCTTACCCCCCCCCCCCCCCCCCCTTTCTCTGTCTCCTCTTGCCTGCCCCCAGGCCTTGGCTGCTGCTAATAGGATAATGGCTGCCATGTTATGGACACTTAAGACCCATACAGCAGCACTGGTGTGTGTGTGTGTGTGTGTGTGTGTGTGTGTGTGTGTGTGTGTGTGTGTGTGTGTGTGTGTGTGTGTGTGTGTGTGTGTGTGTGTGTGTGTGTGTGTGTGTGTGTGTATTTGGCAGTGGGGAATGCAGGGGGTGACTTGTCCCTTCTATAGGGTTTGTATAGCTAATTCTAAATAACACTGGAACGGGGCGCTCCATGAGGCGAATATCTCTGCCAGTCTAGGTTGCCAAACCATGGCTGTGTAAAGCCTGGTTCGTACTTCTTCGTACAACAGTGTTGCGAGCCAAAAATAACCGATCTAAGCCCGCCTTGTAAATAGGCACTTTTTCAGCGTGCAGCACCGTTGTACGACATATTGTGGTGGAAAAAGTACTCACATTTTTTACTTAGGTAAAAGTATCAGTAGCCTACTGCAATGTTGAAATACTCTGTTACAAGTAAAAGTCCTGAATTCAAAATGTTACTCGAATAGAAGTACAAAGGTATTGGTATCAAAATGTAGTTAAAGTACCAAAAGTAGAAAGTACTCGTCATGCCGGATCTTCCATTTCACAAGTTTTCAAATGTATAAAACTAGAGGTTTTATACATTTGCGCGGCCCCCTAGCCGCGCACGGGGCTCTAGTAGCCAAACGACCTCGGGTTGAAGGGCTCGCTTATTTTGGGGTTGTTTTGATTAACCTGGTTGCTTGTTTCTCTCGCTAAACCTGGCATCTGTATGTAAAGAATTGTTATTAACGTGGTTGAAATACATCGCGGACCCCCTGGGGGTCTTGGGACCCCCGCGAAACATCGCAGACCCCTTCGGACCCCCGCAAAACATCGCGGACCCCTTGGGGGTCCCGTGAAACATCACGGACCCCTTGCAGACCACAGAAAATCCACTGACTGTTCAAAGTTCAGTTTTTTTGGGTGTAATTGAGGTCATAAAAACCCCCAAAAAACATAAACAATAAAAAAAAAGTGAAAATGAATGTCATAGAACCTTTAAGCATCCTTGAGCTCTGGAAACTCAACAAATAAAACGTATCATTATTCTCCTTCTTCAAACAGTACAGTTTAATGGTCAATTTCTGAATGAAGTCATTGATTGGCAAGATTCTGACTCATTTACAGTCTGCATCAGGCCTTTGAAAGCAAACACAAAACAAAAGCCCCAGTTTTTTTTTAATGATGAACTTCTGGAAATACTGATTTTGTATGTATTGGAAAGTGAACTCTTCATTTGCAAGTGGAAGAAAATCACAAAAGGCCTCACGGAATGGCCATTTGGTTGGTTCTCGCCCTGAGCTTCAAGCCAGATTGTGTGAAAGGGCCGTGTAAACTGCCCAGCAGATGTTCCTATCCCTCTGATCCACGCCGAGTTCCTTTACGGCAGAGAGAAGAAGAAGCATGCAGCAACCGTCTCGACACGCTTCTTAGCATCGTTGCCTGCAAAGTCACTTCTGTGTCTTCCTCCCTTTCCCCACTGTGGAGGTAAAACTTCAAGACAGCAGTGTGAAATGGAGAGAGAGAGAGAGAGAGAGAGAGAGAGAGAGAGAGAGAGAGAGAGAGAGAGAGAGAGAGAGAGAGAGAGAGAGAGAGAGAGAGAGAGAGAGAGAGAGAGAGAGAGAGAGAGAGAGAGAGAGAGAGGGAGAGATGAGCGCTGGTGGAATCTTCAAAGTGGAGTAAAAAGTACAATATTTGCCTCTGAGATGTGGTGGAGTAAAAGTACAAAGCAGGGGTCTTCAACGTTTTCAGGCCAAGGACCCCTTGGCTGAGAGTACGCAGGAACCCTATGAGATATTTATTTTTTTCATAGATTTCATAGGCAGCTTTCATAGACTTTGTTTCACAGCACTATCATGTTGGATTCATGTTAATGTGTATTTCCAAACATTTAACCATGCACTTAAACAATGCTTAGTAAACCTGACCTTTCACTCTGTACTTAGTCTGCTCTTTTTTCCACCTCTACCAAACCACTTTGCCGAAAATAGCAGATCTACAAGCTTACAGCTGCGAGGAGTTGTGAGCTTGTAGATCTGCTATTTTCGGCTAAAGTTCTCCTCAGAATAGGGGTGCTTGGTTGAAGTGGTTAATGTAAACATCACAAAGATTTGGCGGACCCCTTGTAGTAGAACTCTGAGGACCCCCTAGGGGTCCCGGACCCCCTGTTGAAGACCTCTGGTATAAAGTATCGAAAAAGGGAAAATTAAAGTCAAGTTAAAGTACCTCAAAATTGTACTTATAGGTACAGTACTTCAGTAAATATCTACCGATAGAGCCAGGGGAGCGGATTCATGGGGAGAGAGTATAAGACAGGACTCAGGAGAGGTAAAAGCATGAATATTTTCCTCTGTTAATATTCATGCTCTTCTCCTCTATAAAGTTTGAGCAGAGATAAACTGGAGTGTAAGCAGAGGCAGAAATGCGGTTAGGTCTTTTTCTTTTTTTCTTTTCCATTAATGCAGCTGTAAAGATTCAAGATGGACTCTCATAAACTTTTAGAATGCACCTCGACTTTGTTCTTTGTAGGTGGGGATGGAGGTGCAACGGAGATCCAGAAATAAAACACTAGTGCAACTCAAGCTCGCTCTGAGAGCAGTGGTGGAAAAAGTACCTTAAGTAAAAGTATCAATACTGCAATGTAGAAGTACTCTGTTACAAGTAAAAGTCTGGTGTTCAAATTTTACTTGGGTAAAAGTACAAAAGTATTGGTATCAAAATGTACGTAAAGTACCAAAAGTAAAAGTAATGAAATGTTTGAAAATAGTCGATCTACAAGCTCACAATGCGTCGTGATGCGACGCGTTGTGAGCTTATAAAATAGGGCTAAAGTGGTTAAAGGGTTATTTCACTTTCAAAAAAACTTTGGGTCATTTTATCGTCTACTCAGGCTTTCGTGAGCCCCCCAGACCATTTTTAAGTTGCTTGATTTAGTATTTAGATATTTGATAATCATTTTATCAGACACGCCCCCTTCCTTTACAAACCCATTATAACTTCAAACTCCATTTTTACCATGTTAGATCCATCAAAAACACCCGTCCTTGGTTCTGCTGACTCACCTTGCCCTCCTAATACGTGAGGGGGCCGTGTTTTTTTGATTACTTTTTTCATTTTTTTTTTTTTTTATTGTATTTAATTTTTATAATTTTCCCAAAAAAATATTAAAAATAAATGCAAAAAGTTATCGAAAAAACACGGGCCCCTCACGTATTAGCAGTATTGATACTTTTACTCAAGTAAAACATTTGAGTACTTTTTTCCACCACTGAACAACACTATACATGAGTGTGCGTGGATAAACGGCCGTGGCGTGCACTGTGCACGAGCACACACACGCATGCACATAATGTGCAGTACAAACATCCACCTTTGAACATGTCAAACTCAAGGGCAGGGGAAACAGGGAACTGAATTATGAGGCCATCAAACAAACCCAAAGAATCACGCATGGCACGCGGTTCGTATTAACCATTTAAGACCTGAGCTGGCAATTCTTAAAAATGTTTTCTAAATCCTAACAATTTTTTGAAAAAAATACAAAAAAATATTTTCTACGATTTTTCAAAAATAGCAGATCTACAAGCTCATAGCGCGGCACTCGGTGCCGCGCTATGAGCTTGTATATCTGCTATTTTTGAATAGCCAAAGAAGTCTGAAGTGACACAGATGCGTTCCAGGTCTTCAAGGGTTAACATTCCAAATTTGACATCTGTCACAAAATAGCTTGTAAAATTAATTTAGACAAACCATCAAATATGCTAATTTACCACCTACGGCACGCAAGACCTTGACAATGACTTCCATCTGCCTGATTTGAATACACAAAGGCAGCAGGATTCTCCCGCACCATCTGTGTGGCAGTGTAGCGCTTGTCGCGACCGAAGAAATACTCACATTTTTGTAAAAGTGCCAATACCACAATGCAGAAATACTCTGTTACACATGAAAGTCCGCTATTCAAAATTGACTTGAGTAAAAGTACAAAAGTATTCACATTAAAATATACTTAAGTGCGGAAAGTAAAAGTACTAACTTTGCAGAAACAAATGTTTGAAAATAGCAGATCTACAAGCTCACAAACGCGTCAAATAGCCTAAGTATGCGTAGGGCCGAGGTGGCTATAATGTGTGTTTTGTAATCATCAAAATCTACAAAGTAATAGTAACTTAAGTTGTCAAATAATTGTAGTGGAGTAAAAGTACAATACTCTCCTCTGAGTCTGAGATGCAGTGGAGTAGAAGTAAAAGAACTGAACATTGGAAACACTCCAGTAAAGCAAAGCATCCTCAAAAGTACAGTACTTGAGTAAATGTACTTTAGTTTACACCACTGGTCATGACTCGCGACCGGAAGAAGCCAGCGGCTGGCCGCGTTCTCCAATGAGAGCAGTGGTTCTCAACCTGTGGGGCTGGGGCCCACTGTTGAGGCCGTGAGGCTATTGCAGGTGGGCCCCCAAATAATTGACAAAACACTAAGACTTTGATAAATTAAATGATGTCTAAGGCGCTCGGGTGGTAAAGTGCCTTCCCGCCACCGCCATTGGTCCACCACCATTGGTCCTATTCTTACTTCCTTCACAGGTGTTACCAATGATACTAATGAAGACTCTGTTCAATTCTGGTCAGGGTGCTGATATCGTGCATGTTGGCTCACTAGAAACACTCCGTTTCGGTTCCCAAATGGCCCCTTATGGTGGGTGTGTAACTCTGACGGGTCCATTTGGTTCCATTTGTACACTCTCATAGTTATGGGGGTCCTTGAAAATAAGACGACCACTATCTGCCACACTAAATGGAACACAGCCTTAATTAGTATCATTGGTAACACCTGGGAAGGAAGTAAGGAAGGGGCCCAATTCATTCCCTATAGTCCATATTCACACGGCGGCCATTTTGGAATTTAACATTGCGTCGCTGTGGCAACTGGGGTGACAACTAGGGTGGCATTTCATTGACTTAATGGCAATATGGCCGCCGTGTGAATATGGTCTATATGGCTGCTGTGATAGAGCCTATATTGACTTGTGTTCAGGGGAGGGCAGCCGGGCGAGGGGGAGGGTGATAATAGTCACTGCACGTACACCTACGGCCTGGGGTGACACCTGTCAGCAGGGAGTGTTGGGCGGGAGGAGCAGGACGAAGGCTCTATACGTCCTCCCGGTGGGGGCTCCTCAATGGGAGGCGAGTCAGTAGGATACAACAGGGGTAAACCCCCCCCCCCCCCCCAAACAATAAAAAAAAAAAAGTGTAATGGTATTTGTTTCTTTAAAACCTGGTGGAAAAAAATAGTTTTCATTGTGATGCTGATAAAACAAAGTATACCTACTACATTAGTTCCACTGACTCAAGCCAGAACACAAACAATTGGTTGATCATTAAAATAAACATGCTCCGAAAATGCGCACGGCCCACTCGGACATATGGGTGGGCCGCAAACACTTTCCAGATTTTCAAGTAGGCCCAGATTCTCCGAATTAGAGGTTATAGTACATGGTTTTATTCAGACAATTACACCATCATTTGTAAGGGCAAAGGCATAGCAGATGTTTGGGCTCGTCGAGCAGAGAGACGCTTTGAACCGAACGTAAAGCTGCGATCCGTATAGCTTCCATGTCTTAGCCAGGGTCTCCCGGACGCCTACCGCTCATCTGCCCAGCGGAGGTAATGTGCTTATCAGCTTCAGACAGCACTACTTAGAAGGGGTCCAAGCTGACACCAGGGTTTAAATGTCTCTAGTTCAGGGGTCTTCAACAGGGGGTCCGGGGGGTCTTTGTGTGATATGATTTTTTTTTTTTTACATGAACCACTTCAACCCTAGCATTCCTTTTCTGAGGAGAACGTATGCCAAAAATAGCAGATCTACAAGCTCACAACGCCTCACACTGTGAGGCATTGTGAGCTTGTAGATCGGCTATTTTCGGCAAAGAGTTATAGGTGTAGAGGGAAAAAAGAGCAGCAAAGGTTTATCTGAAACACAATTTTATACAATATAGAGGCGGTCCCTGCTTCATCTCTCTCTCAGCTAGGGGGTCCTTGGCCTGAAAACATTGAAGACCCCTGCATTAACATGTAACAAATTCCAATGCACATCAAGAGGAGAAGAGATGGCAGAGTATAACCTACATTTCTGAACACTGAAATAATTTCCAAAATATATCCTGTTGAAACAAAGTCACAGCTATCTAACTTATAAGGTAATAGCAGACCTACTGTTCCATTGACTTGCCTATTATAGTGTGATGGCTTATTTTCTCTTATTTCACTTTGACTATAGGCTATTCTCTTTGTTTGGTACGATTGAATAAACATTATAAATTTCAAACAAAGTATTTCTCTTAGTTGTTATTTATTCATTTATAAAAGCATTCTTGCTTAACATCTGGGGGCAACATCCAAAAGGGCAAATATACAAAACAAAAATGCAAAACAGCGAATATAGACACAAAATAAGGTGTTATTGTCAGATACTCCCTAGAAAGTAGACACAGGGCTGTGTGAATGCATGTTATTGGTTGACACTCCATAAGCAGGCTGCAGAGCCATAAAGAGAGCTATGACACTAGCGTTGACGCCCATTGTAAGAATGGAATGCGGAAGTGCTCTGTCTATGTCAATAAGATAGTTCCAATGTTTAGAACTATAGCCCATAGAGGCCCGCTTTGCGGCGAGATCAAAGCGTGACGTTACTCTCTCTTCTACACTCTGGCAGGCTTCAGGCGCGCGCGGCTCTTTGAAGTCCTCAGGTTGCCCCGCCCCCCTCCTCCACAAACAGGGTGTTTAACTCAAGCTCTGTTGTATTTGGTAAGAAAAACAGTGACATAAACAACTTATAACGTAACGTTTACACCTCATGGACGTTGGGGGAGAGGTGTCAGTGTTGTCAGAGAGTGGAAACTGCTCAATGACATGATGTGACAGTTTGAAGGAGAAGTTAATTAATTAATTAGCAGCTGAGTGACAAACTGAGGGCATTATGCGGTGAGTTATCATAGCTACAGTAGCCTAGCGACCTATACCTATAGTTAACTGCTTTATTGATATTTAAGGTGAATTGTGTGTAATGTCGCTTCTATAATAATTCTTAATTGGTAAAACAAAAACCAGTCGGGATATATAGCACTGTTTGTGTGCTGTATTAGTGAATAATGTTGTGTTATATAGCTGTGTTTGTTTGCTGTCCTTTCAGGCAGAAACCTCCATATTTCAACTGTTTTTTTTCTTCTTCCTGCCCTGTAACTTAATCCCCTACTTGAGTGGTTCTCAACCAGTGGTCCGGGGACCACCAGTGGTCCTTGAGGGGGTTCCAGGGCCCCTGGAACCCCGTCGAGGCCTTCATTTGGCTGGGGAGTGGGGACCCCCTGGACCAGGGGGTCCCCAGCTAAATGATAGATATTTAGGAACCAAATGGACCCTTATGATAAGGGTCTTCATGTGTCTGTAACTCTCAGAGTGTACAAATGGAACCAAATGGACCCTAACGGGTCCGGGGACCACCAGTGGTTCTTGAGGGGGTTCCCAGCTAAATGATAGATATTCAGGAACCGAATGGACCCGAATGATAAGGGTCTTCATGTGTCTGTAACTCTGATAGTGTACAAATGGAACCTAACAGGTCCATTTGGGACCACCAGTGGTCCTTGAGGGGGTTCCAGGGGGTCCCCAGCTAAATGATAGATATTGAAGAACCGAATGGACCCAGTTTATGATAAGGGTCTTATGTGTCTGTTACTCTGAGAGTGTACAAATGGAACCAAATGGACCCTGACGGGTCCATTTGGTTCCATTTGTACACTCCCAGAGTTAAATTAACATTGATTTTACACTATAAATCAGGGTCCCAGATAGAAATGCCATTAAATAGGGGGTCCGTAGCCTAATGCATGACAAACTGGGGGGTCCTTGATATTAAAATGTTTGAGAATCACTGCTAGAGCCATAAAAGTCTTCTCTTATGGGAGTCCCTGGCATATCTTTTCAAATGGGGGTCTGCAGGCTAATAAGTGTCAATTTGGGGGTCCTTGACATGAAAAGGGTTGTCTCTTCATACAAGAGACACACAAAAGTAGAGAAAATAGCCGATCTACAAGCTCACAACGCGTTGCCATGCAAGCTTGTAGATCAGCTATTTTCATGTTTTTTTTAATTATAATTTGGACATTCAACGTTTCCACCCAACAGCAAAGACAAAGAGTCCGGAATACAACATTAACTTGAGTAAAAGTACCAAAATATTGGTATCAAAATGTACTTAAAGTAACAAAAGTAAAAGTACCAAAATGTTTGAAAATAGCAGATCTATAAGCTCACAACGCGTCGCGACGCGTTGTGAGCTTGTAGATCTGCTATTTTCAAATAGGTTAATGTATGTTTTATAATGTAATCATTTATATCTGCTAAGTAGCTAGTAACTAAAGTTTTCAAATAAGTGTAGTGGAGTAAAAGTACAATATTTTCCCCTGAGATGTAGTGGCGTAGAAGTAAAAATATAGACAATTGGAAATACTCCAGTAGTCAATATTGTACTTAAGTACAGTACTTGAGTAAATGCACTTAGTTACTTTACACTGCTTTCAAGGTCTGCAAGTGGAGAGCCAGCCAGATGTATGGAGGATGGAGATGACGGGAGACACCGCTGGAGGACTCATCTGAGGATGAACTAGAGAGAGGGGGGTCTATCTCTCTATCCATGGGTTCTAAAGTTTGACCCCGGCCATCACAACTGATGAAGTCAAGTAGAAGACGGCTTAAGGTAGGAACCTTTTTCTATTCTTTTCTGCTGCTGCTTGTGTTTTATACTGTGTATTTACTAATGCGATTCAAGCTGTTCTATTCTATTCCTGTCATTTTGGGAACAAATGACTGGGTGGCAATGAAACATGTTCAGTGACTGTTTCTGGCTCTGGAATTGAAGGTTGATGTGAATCTATACAGTTTGTATGTTGTGTTGTGTCTGTCGTTGACGGTAGTGAGTTGTAACAGGGAACAATATGTGTGTGTATGTAGATGTTGGTCACTTATCAATTTACGCAATTATCTTACGTGTGTGAGTTTAAGGTAGAGGTTTTGGGCTTTGACATAACGTCCATCAATTGCAAATATTCATTTGGTACAGTATTGGTACATGACTGGCTTGGTGGTAATGTCTATGTAGGCCTATTCCACATGGCCCATGGCCTTTCTTTCTTTCTTTCTTTCTTTCTTTCTTTCTTTCTTTCTTTCTTTCTTTCCTCAGTAATATTTGTGTGTTGTGACAGGGTGGATGTTTTGGTTCATATGATTGGCCTGGCATCACCTCTGTCAATGTAGGCCTTTTCCTAAGACCTGCCAGCCTCATCCATCTCTCTCTGTCTGTGACTCCGTGGTAGGTGGTCCCCGTAGAGGTCCACATTTCTGATGTGGTCCACCCATGTGACACCTGTAGTGCTGTGAGCGTCTCAGCCCCATACAGCACTGACTGCAGTATGGGAAGGACACTTCCTTTTTCTTGTATGTGTAGGACGTATAGTGATGCATGACATTGTGTTCAAGCACCCATTGGTGCAAGATCGTGTCCTTGTGGGAGAATGTGTGGTTACCTGAGGCATAAAAATAATAATATACAAAACGGCAGCTATGCAACAATATCAATAAATACAACTACACATCAGTCGAGCAGATAACGTTTCGAAAGACATTTAACCCCATGTCCTGCTTTCCCTCAGCCAGTCCTTTAAGGATGACTTCAAAGAAAATAACTTAACTGGGAAAGAATCTGTGTCATTTTAGACATGTGCTATTTTTGGCTTTTTTATGCCTTTATTGATAGGATAGTAGTCTGACAGGAAATGGGGAGAGAGAGAGATGGGGAATGACATGCAGCAAAGGTCGTCGGGATCGGGACTCGAACCCGTGACCCGCTGTCAGGCTACGCCAGTGGTCCAGGCCAAGTGTTTGCATTTTGTTTTATTAATTTTGAATTGCGAAAAAGTAATTCTAAAACTAAACCACTGACTAAACCACTGATTTAGAAGGCAGTTGTAGAATTGACCTCAGGTTTTAATGGGTTAAGGTCTGCAGGTAACTGCGACAGTTGCTGTGAATATTACCCAGGAAGCAGTTCAGTGGAACTCCTCCCCCTGGGTAGCGTGGTGGTCCTGAACATTATGGACTTTAGTAACTTAATTGCTAAGGTAGTTCGGAGCTATACGTAATATATACTACTAAAAATCCTGTGTACCATGTCATGCAAATAGCCGATCTACAAGCTCACAACGCGCCTCATCGTGAGCTTGTGGATCTGCTGTTTTTTTTTGCTTTTGTGTACGCTCGCTGTCCATCTGTAGAAGTTAGCCGTAACGTTTGAGATCCACACTGGAGCCACGTGGATCCCAAAATCCACACCATTCTTTTTTCTTTCATGTTTTAAATGTATTTCTGTGCTTTTTGTGCCTTTATTGATAGGATAGTAGTGATAGGATTGTAGTGATAGGATAGTAGTTTGACAGGAAATGGGGAGAGAGAGATGGGGAGTGACATGCGGCATAGGCCGTCGGGATCGAGACTCGAACCAGCGACGCGCTGTCAGGCTACTTTGGAGCCTATAGGTGCCCGGACCACTACGCCAGCGATCCGGGCCACGATTTTTTTTTTAATCTTCTTATTTTTGATGAACGTTTTGAAACATGTTTGTTGAAAGTAGTTATAGCCCTGCATATCTTTGAAGTGAACAACCACGGCCAATACCTGCCTGCCTGCATGCATGCATCTATGCATGCATGCATCTCTTTCTCTATGCAGCATGCATGGGGGGAATGTACTTGATCACAACGAGGCCACACTGTAATCGCCCTTCCTTCTCTCACATCCACTGCTATGAGGATTCAATCTGTCCCGGCACACTGCGAGGCCCCTCCTCACTGCTGTGGCCCCCTTGGCCCGTGTGGCCCCTCCAGCTCCCAGACACACACACACACACACACACACACACACACACACACACACACACACACACCCACACACACAGGAACCACAAGGACCTCAGGGTGCTGTGTTCTCTGAACCAGTGGTTCTCAATCTTTTTCAAGTCAAGGACTCCCCAAAATGACATGTATTTGGCTGCGGACCCCCATCTAGAAAAATATGTATATATTTAAAAAATAGCAGATCTACAAGCTCATGAGCTTGTATATCTGCTATTTTTTGAATAGCCAAAGTATAAAATATGGTTAAAGTGGTTAAAATGATTGTGACGCTATATTAATACTATATTACTATACTATATTAAATGCCAAGAAAACCGAGGTTATCACCTATAACTTACCGGAACACCCACCCCTGACAACAGCAGGAGGCACCGTGCTGAAGGAAGTGAATGACTTCAAGTACCTGGGCTCATGGGTCAACTCCACCGAGCAAGATCTTAAAGTGAGGAAGGCACTTGCATGGAAGGCCCTGAATGGCATGACTAGTGTATGGAACTCCATCCTCCCCCGACAAATCAAACTCAGCTTCTTCTTTGCAACGGTAGAGTCTGTTCTCCTGTATGGCAGTGAATGCTGGACCCTGAAGCCAACCCTACAGAAGTCTCTGGACGGGTGCTACACCAGAATGTTGCGTGCAGTACTTAACATCGACAGGAATGTACATGTCACCAACAAGACCCTATATGAGGGAATACCAAGGGTGAGCGATAAAGTAGCTGCCAGGAGAATGAGACTAGCAGGACACTGCCAAAGACACCAGGAGCTGCCAGCCAGCAAACTGGTGCTGTGGGAACCAACACATGGGCACCGGTCTCGAGGACGTCCCGCACTAACATATGTGGATGTACTCAAGAAAGACGCAGGAGCGCAAAGCACAGACGAGCTGGCCGGATGTATGGAGAACCGGGATGACTGGAAGCAACGATGGAGGGCTCGTCTGAGGACGACCTAGACAGAGCTATATTAACACATTTTTGCTGGGGACCCCCTGGTACCCCCCCCCCCCCCCAAAGGACCCCACTTTGAGAACCAATGCTCTGAACTATACATTCATAACAATGACCATGCCATATATTACCCCTATGGAAACCTCTTGTATGAGTTATAATATGTGGCCTATTATATGCCTCGTATATCCATATTTTAACCGTTTGTGTTTTTTTGGAAATTAATGCCCTACTTCAGGGGTCTTCTGTGATATGATTTCTTTTTTTTACCGTAACCACTTGAACTCTAGCATCCCTTTTTCTAAGGAGAACTTTTAGCCAAAAATATCAGATCTACAAGCTCACACCGCCTCACGCTGCGAGGCGTTGTGAGCTTGTAGATCGGCTATTTTTGGCAAAGAGGCATAGGTGTAGAGGGAAAAAAGACCAGACCAATTAAACAAAATTTCATCTGAAACAAAATGTTATATAATATAGAGGGGGTCCCTGCTTCATCTCTCTCTCAGCTAGGGGGGTCCTTGGCCTGAAAAGGTTGAAGACCCCTGCTCTACTTATATTGTATTAACATGCGTACTTACGTAGAGTATGTTAGTACAATATGTAAGGGCTAATATGTAAGGGGTTCAGCAAAAATAGTTCATATAGCATGGAAATCTGTTTTACCACTTGAACCCTATATTTCGGCTGAAAATAGCCGATAACCTCAAAAACGCATCACAATGTGTTGTGAGCTTGTAGATTAAATTCATTCATTTTTAACTTGAAAAAAAAAAGGGAATTATTTAATATTTTTTTGAAACAATTTAACAACACAAATCTTCTCAGGGGGTCCCTGGCACAAGCTCTTTTCATAAAGGGGGTCCGCAGCCAAATACACATCAATTTGGTCGTCCTAGCCATTTTAAAAGTTTGAGAACATCTGCTCTCCCATACGGATTGGTTAAAAAGAACATTTTATTCATTAAAATGAGTTCCGGGACAGCAGCTGTATAACGCGCACATCTGAGAACAATGTTGTGGAGAGACTTCGACGCGTTCCAGTTCGGAACGTAATTCGACGAGTTCCGCTCCTCGTTTCTCTCATCGTACAATAAAGAGTGACTGGGAAGAACTGGATAGTGACTCGTAGCAGCGATGCTGAGCGTAACCGCTCTTGACTTAACCTCTGCCGATCAGTTTGACCTTTCCAACCTCAGACACCATGAGCTGATTAGTTTTGCACTTTAGGTGCCGCTATGTGTCAAACCCCTGGCTGATGTTCTCCATTTCTGTTCATGCTCACACATGCACTCACTCACGGACGCACGCACACACACACACACACACACTGTGTGTGTGTGTGTTTGTATTGCTATACTTGCGAGGACCAAGTATAGTAGAATTTGAAGAAATATACATTGTGAGAACCGTTTTCCTGGTCCTCACAAGACAAATGGTTATTTCATAGTTAAAAAAGACTATTTTTAGAGATACGTTAACAATCAGAAAAAAAATCAGGTTAGGATTAGGCATTTAGAGGTTAGGTTTAGGGATTGGAATTAGAGTTAAACATGATTTATACTTAGTTGCGCGCCCCACAACGCGTCGCAGCGCGACGCGTTGTGGGCTTGTAGATCTGCTGTTTTTCGGCTTTAGGCTTACGGTTAAAAAAGGGGAAAAAATATATTTTTAAATGACGTTCATAAAATGGCTGTCCTAAAGCGTTGATGTCCTCACAAGTATAGTAATACAAACCTGTGTGTGTGTGCGCGCGTGCGTGTGCGCGCGCATCCGTGAGTATGAACAGGACGCCCGGGATCTCTAACCATTCAGCAATATGGCCACCCCTGCGAAATGAAAGAATTATCAGGGTCCGACATTTGTAGCGGGAACAACAATTGCTGTGTGTTGAAGTGATGACTGAGTGCTGTGGAACATTCCAGCTAAATGATTGTTTAGTTAGGAACCAAATGGACCCTTACAGGTCCGTAACTCTGAGAGTGTACAAATGGAACCAAATGGAGCCTTACAGGTCTGTAACTCTGAGAGTGTACAAATGGAACCAAATGGAGCCTTACAGGTCTGTAACTCTGAGAGTGTACAAATGGAACCAAATGGACCCGTGAACCCGCGTGTGTGCCATATAGGACCCACCCATGCATATACTCAAGTGTATTTAAAGAACGGAACTGACATGTGATCTTGCCTTTACTCAGCAGACTGGTTATACAGCAGCCTGCTGGACTACTGTAATAAACCGCCGCTGCTTTCCAAGTCTCTCAGATCTCACAACAATCTTAGGATGTCAACTTTGTGCACTCCATTATTTTATTTTTTTTAATCATTTTCAGCCCTATAACCCTAAAGCAGATAAAAGCTTATGTACAAGAACAGCGTGCGCGGAAGTATTAATCCGTGCCTAATTCCAACCCCAACCCCTAAAGCTAACCTCTAAATGTCTAATCCTAACCCTGACCCCAACCTCAATCACTTCCGAATTGTAAGCTTAACTAAAAAAAAACGGATGAAAACAACCATTTCTCGCAATGCCCAGGGGCAATAGTTGGGCCAATAGGCCGGTGGTTCTCAACCTTTGAAAATAGCCGAGCTTGTAGATCGGCTATTTTCAAAATGCTTGCCCCTTTCTTTTATTATTTGACAATTTGGCCAATGTTTGACCAGTTTTTATAGAATGGTTTGTTGATTACTTTTGATGCAGTAATGGTCTTTTTCTTTTCTTGCTTTTTTTTCACTGTCAATGCCCATTTCTCAAAATCTACTACACTTGTGGGGACATTTTGGCCCTAACAAGTGTAGTAATGCAGGCATGTGTGGTACGCACTCACACACGCACGCACACACGCACGCACGCGCGCACGCACGCGCGCACACACGCGCACACAGGCACGCGCACACAGGCACGCGCACACAGGCACGCACACACAGGCACGCACACGCACACGCACACGCACACGCACATGCACATACTGGATCGGTTGTGCGTGTGTAGCGTGGGCTTTGAGTCCAACAGCGTGACATCAGAGCAGATGCAGCACAGCTCTGCATGTCTAACCCCAACCAGATACCCTCACTGCTCTCTCTCTCTCTCTCTCTCTCTCTCTCTCTCTCTCTCTCTCTCTCTCTCTCTCTCTCTCTCTCTCTCTCTCTCTCTCTCTCTCCTTCCCCTCTCTCTCTCTTTAAAAAAAAATCACGATTTTTGGTCAACTAATAGTCAGAGGAATTTGTCGACTAATAGTTGATTTAATCAACAAACCTGCATACAATCGTGTAGAGCAGTGGTTCTCAAACTTTTTCATGTCAAGGACCCCCAAATTGACACTTATTAGCCCCCCCATTTGAAAAGATATGCCAGGAGCGCCCATAAGAGAAGACTTTTACGGCTCTAGCAGTGATTCTCAACCATTTTAATTTCAAGGACCCCCCGTTTGACATGCATTAAGGCTACGGACCCCCATTTAATGGCATTTCTATCTCCGGGACCCCAATTTAAATAGTAAAATCAATGTTAATTTAACTCTGAGAGTGTCCATTTGGTTCCATTTGTACACTCTCAGAGTTACAGACCCATAAGGGTCCATTTGGTTCATAAAATAATTTATCTGGGGACCCCCTGGAACTCCCGGGGGTCCCCAAACCCCACTTTGAGAACCAAGCAACCATTTGCAACGCAACTAGTTGCAACCTGCAACCATGTGCAACATTATCCCAAAACCACGCGCCGACCTGCAACTGGTCAATTCAGACCGTTGCAATGTCTTGTTGCTGGTTGCAAGTTGCGATAAGTTGCGAATCATTGGTGTGGACCGGGCCTTATGGACCACGGACCCCCATAGCTCTGAGACTGTACAAATGAAACCAAACGGACCCGTCGGTATACTCAAGTAAAGTGCAGATACTTTACGATAAGTTACGTAAGTGCAGTACTCAGTAAGTATGTACTTAATTGCCCAATACTGCAATTAATCAGCTATCTACTGTAAGTCCCCCCCCAAAAAGTCTATCTACGTGGACTTTCCTGTAACAAAAAAAAAACAAAACTCAATCATTCAGAAGAACAAAATATCAAAACAACGTTTCCCAGACAGGCGCCGTTTTGGACGTTATACATCTCTTGGGTGGGTGGGGGGGGGGGGGGTGCGTTTCCCCCACCCGGACAATCTGCTTCTTGACACCTGCGAGATGATCTCCAAAGCAAACACACAGAGGCTGATTAAAACACGACCATAACAGGAAATGTGCAGTTGGAAATCAAACTCCGAGGGGTCCGAGGTTGAGCCGCGGTGTGCTGAAGTCTGGCAGTCACCGAGGGGGGGGGGGGGGGGGGAGAAGATTGATCGTTTTGGCACGCCAGACGTGCCGAACGCCATCTCGGTTTTCATCTCTCGAGTTTGATAAAGGGCCGCCTCCAATTGAGATTCTTTTCGCTTTGTTTATTATTCCTCAGATTTTCTTTATTGATTATTTGCACAGCATATGCACGGGCATGCACATCCATTTTGTCCTGTTATAGTATCGAAGACAAGTATTTAGTTCCATAGGGCGGCGGATTTATATATGTATACAGAGTGATGTTTATCAGGTTTCTATGGATATGCATGTTTAGCAGATAGTGTTTCTTCCCCCTGCCCTCTGTGTGTGTGTGTGTGTGTGTGTGTGTGTGTGTGTGTGTGGGTGTGTGTGTGTGTGTGTGTGTGTGTGTGTGTGTGTGTGTGTGTGTGTGTGTGTGTGTGTGTGTGTGTGTGTGTGTGTGTGTGTGTGTGTGTGTGTACTTGTATTACAGTACTTGTGAGGGCCAACTGGCCAAACGTCCCCCGCAGTATAGCAGAATATGAGAAATAGAAATTGTGAGGATAATTTTCTTGGTTTTATGGTAAATTTCTTGCTGATTTTTAGAGTTCGGTTTTTGATTGGTATTTTGATACCAATACTTTTGTACTTTTACTCAAGTAAATCTTGAATTCCGGACTTTTACTTGTAACAGAATAATTCTATATTGCAGTATTGATACTTTTACTTAAGTAAAAAATGTGAGTACTTTTTCCACCACTGACTGTGTGTGGTGTGTGTGTGTGTGTGTGTGTGTGTGTGTGTGTGTGTGTGTGTGTGTGTGTGTGTGTGTGTGTGTGTGTGTGTGTGTGTGTGTGTGTGTGTGTGTGTGTGTGTGTGTGTGTGTGTGTGTGTGTGTGTGTGTGTGTGTGTGTGTGTGTGTGTGTGTGTGTGTGTGTGTGTGTGTGTGTGTGTGCGTTGCGTTGCGTTGCGTGTCAGCATGTTTGAATGCATATACATGCAGGCATGCGAGTGCACATTGGGTATGAGCGTCACAGAGCCATATGCAGGTGTGAATATGTGCCGCGGTGCCTGCAGGACGTGTGGGATGAAATACCACGCATGTTCTCTCACTATCAGCAGCATTTCATCTGTCTCTCTGACAGCACAACGGACAGGAAATGCCTGCCTAATTTGGAAGATTAGTGGCGCTTCTGCCAGCTGTTGAAAGATGTGCGTGTGGCGTATGCGTATGCATGCGCGTGTGTGTGTGTGTGTGTGTGTGTGCGTGTGCGTGTGTGTGCGTGCAGGAGGCAAGAAAGTTTGTGAGACACTCTCCCTGCTGTGCATATTAACAACCTTTTAGATTTGTAAAAGTCTCATGAAAATGCCATAGGAAACAACCTGCTGAGCATTGAGACTAGCCTAGTGAACACAGCAAGACATATGACTAGTTATGAATGAAATAAAACTGTGTAAATCATTACATTTAATCATTTTCAAATCATTTCTCGTTTTGATACTATCATTGTTTTTCTCATAGTTGGGTCAACCTTTCAAAATAGCAGATCTACAAGCTCACAACGCCTCACAACGCGAGGCGTTGTGAGCTTGTAGATCGGCTATTTTCAAAATGTTTGCCTCTCTCTTTTATTATTTGACAATTTGGCCAATGTTTGACCAGTTTTTATAGTTTGTCGTTTGATGCAGTAATGGCCTTTTTCTTTTCTTGCCTTTTCTGTTTGTTGAGGTATTAAAAAGGTCTTAAAAAGTCCCTAAATTGTCACTTCACTGTCATGTGGGCCGGACCCCCCCTGGGGTTCTCGACCCACAGGTTGAGAACCACGCAGTAGTCCATGAAGGCCCTGTATGTTCCAGTAATAAATGTAAGGATTATGGCAGTGTTTCTCAAACATTTTCACGTCAACGACCCCAAACTTGATATGTATTTGGCCGCCGGACCCCCACATTTGAAAGGATGTTGATTGTGCCAGGGCCCTCATGATGAGAGAATATTTGGAAATATAAACTAGAGCTTTAAAGTGTTTAAACGTTTCAGGGGACCCCCCCCCCCCCTGAAACCCCCATAGGATCTCCGACCCCCACTTTGAATGAAAAGCCACTACATTATGGAATATGGATTCACATATCAGTCGGTGTCTCCTGCTCTGAGCCAACTTTCTCTTTCCATCCAATTTCTCAGTAAAGTGGCACGGTAAAAAACCCACAGTGTCAGATTAACCCTGCGAGTGTAAAAAAAATGCACTATTGAAGCATCCATTTCCACACACTGAGGGTTAAACGAACACTCCGGTTTAGGCTGTGTACGGCTGTGTGAGTAGAGGCAGACATACCGTTGGGTTCTCACACTTCAGCTTTTCACTCCCTACTCGCATGTCAGACATGACAGAAAGCCAGCCAGGTCCTTCTCACTCACAGCCATCCTTTAACCCCGTAGCCTACTCCAGGATGAGCATAGCTGCATTGCGTGCCAGCCGGTAGTTAAAAAAAAAAAAAAGTAGCAATACCACAAGGTAGTGTGTAGCAATGCACTGTTACGTAGCTCGCTTGCATTCACAATTATGAGTGACAGAATTGCATAACGAAAATAGCCGATCTACAAGCTCACAACGCGTCGCGTTGCGACGCGTTGTGAGCTTGTAGATCGGCTATTTTCAAATGAAAATTTCTCACATAATAATAACTTGTGAACCGGAACATTCTGCACGATGAGTACATGTACTTTTGGTACTTTAGTACATTTCGATGCCAATACTTTTGTACTTTTACTCATACACCGGGCATTTACTTGTAACAGAGCGTTCTACATTGCAGCATTGATACTTTTACTTTGAGTACACTTTATTCCACCACTGGTGTAAGGGAATATGTTGTCACTACTTCTCTGGACAGGTTTACAGCCGGTTTAAATCCTATCACGCCATCTGCAAAAGTCTACTTATCATATCGCACAAAAACAAGAATTGTATCGAATGTTGATATGTCTTTGTGCGCCTGACGCCTCAGACAGCTGATATAAATCTGAAAGTGGATCGTGTTTGGGAATGTGGAAGAGCCCCACGTTTGCGCTTTGTCATAGCAGAAACATTTGATCCACACCTACAGGCTCTCTTGCACAACATTCACACCTGCATGCCCTGGACCTGTTTGCTCTCTGTGTGTGTGTGTGTGTGTGTGTGTGTGTGTGTGTGTGTGTGTGTGTGTGTGTGTGTGTGTGTGTGTGTGTGTGTGTGTGTGTGTGTGTGTGTGTGTGTGTGTGTGTGTGTGTGTGTGTGTGTGTGTGTGTGTGTGTGTGTGTGTGTGTGTGTGTGTGTGTGTGCGCGCGCGCCAGTGGTGGAACAAGTACTCACATTTGTTACTCAAGTAAAAGTATCAATACTGCAATGTAGAAGTACTCTGTTACAAGCAAAAGTCCGGAATTAAAAATGTACAAAAGTATTGGTATCAAAATGTACTTAAAGTACCAAAAGTAAAAGTAGGCTACTAATATGTTTGAAGATAGCAGATCTACAAGCTCACAACGCGATGCGACGCGTTGTGAGCTTGTAGATCGGCTATTTTCAAATAGCCTATATATAAAATAGGGCTAAAGTGGTTAATGTATGTTTTATAATAATGTATATCTGCAAAGTAAATAGTAGAACAGTATCTGCAAAGTGAATAGTAATAGCTTTCAAATAATTGTAGTGGAGTAAAAAGTACAATATTTGCCTCTGTGATGTAGTGGAGTCGAAGTAAAAGTATAGACAATTGGAAATACTCCAGTAAAGTAAAAGTAGCTCAAAATTGTACTTAAGTACAGTACTTGAGTAAATGTATTTTAATGGGTGCGTGCGTGCGTGCGTGCGTGCGTGCGTGCGTGCGTGCGTGCGTGCGTGCGTGAGTGAGTAATAGCCGATGAAGCTTACTATGTATCGTATGGCAATGTATTGTGAACTTTTAGAAAAGTTGTGAAAACTGATCTACAAGCTGTGTATTTTCACTTTTGTTGTTGTTGAAAAAATCAAAATAAGGAAAACCTTTGAAAACGTTGGGTCATTTCCACCTCTACTGACATGCCTCTCAACGCACGGTTGAAACTGGTTAAGAGAAAGATGAAAGGAAAACAGAAAAAGGGAGAGAACAGATTGGGGTTGGCCGAGGCTCCGGTCGGACATTCTCTCTCTCCATTCCTCTTCCTCAGTGGTGGAAGTATTGCTCGTGTTTTTCACTTAAGTGAAAGTAGCAATACCACCATATAAAAACATTGCTACAAGTAAAAGTCCTGTATTCAAAATGTGACTTGAATGAAAGTACACAAGTATATCTCTGGTGTCCGGCAGGAAGCAGCTCCAAAACTCCAAAATGTTGAAAAAAAGTGGAGTTAGGAGGTTTTGTTCATCATTGATAAGAACAGCTGAATGGACCTCCAAGCTCACGATGAAGTTGGCGGTCAAAAGGGGGCGGAGCCTGGAGTCAGCAAAGCCAGCTACCCCCCCCCCCCCCCCCCCTTCGCTGGTTTAGCTGAAAGTTTGAGGATCCAATGGAGTTAGCTGGTTTTGTCAGAAGTGCTTTTTAATGCTTTTCATTGGTTCAATATTCTTTTAACCAACACACAGACGTAAAGGGTGTTCAATGGCCCTGATTTATGGGGGAAAAAAATGGAGTTAGCTGGTTTCTGCCGGACAGCAACGAAAGTAGTAAAGTAAAAGTACTTTTTCGCAGCGCGTCACTTCGTGCCACGCTGCGAGCTTGTACATCTGCTATTCTTGAACATTTCTGAAAAATCTTTAAAGCATTTGAAAAATCTTGAATAGTTTTGAATTACCAAAAAGTGTGAGAACTACTTGATTCAGAAGGCATTCGTAGAATCGAACCTCAGGTCTTAAAGGGTTAAAGTAGCCGAACCACAAGCAGTAGATTGCGTCGGGACGCGTGAGCTTGTAGATCGGCTATTTTCAAATAGCCAATGTAGGCTATATAATAGGGTTCAAGTGGTTCAACTGATTGTGACGCTATATTAACACATTTTGCTGCACGGGGACCCCCTGGAACCGTCTCAAGGACACCTGGAGGAGGTCCTCGGACCCCCCGCTGCTCCACAGAATTCAGAACCTCTTTCTTTCTATCCCCACTATCTGGTGTACAGGCGCGTGACACTGTGCCAGAGCGTCTGATGTGGGTGACAAACAACAACAACAAATCCATCCTTTGTTTCTCCATCGCGGCTCACATGCGCTTTAAGCTCTTTCCACATACTGACACAATAATTCCCTTTTAACTTCAGAGAGAGACAGGGGACCATGTAGACCGCTTGAAGTCATTAGCAGGAAAACAGGCTGTTCCTGGAACTGAAGGTAGTTTGGAGGGCTTTAAATGGCTGTCAGCTCAATGCTTCGTACAGTGGTTCTCAAAGTGAGGTCTGGGGTGGGGACCCCCAGGCCCAGGGGGTCCTTAAGGTCACCCAGTGAGATGAGTTCATATCGAAATCAGTTTTAACCACTTTTAACCCTATTGGCTATATTTGAAAATGTATATCTACAAGCTCGCAACATCTCTGAATCTGCTATTTTCCCCAAAAACTAAAATCCTGAAAACAATTGGGAATATGTTTTGAAACATTTCCACGACACAAATCGTGTATGGAGGTCCGTGGCCACGTACATATATCATTTGGGGGTCCTTAACCATGAAATAGTTTCAGTAGTCTATACCACGGGCTTACAGTAGTTAGATTTTGACAATTCGCAGAAGAAATACCACTGTGTGGACAGATGAGTGACGAGCATTACACACAATCGGATAATTCCTCGTGCTTGATGTTGTTACGTTCCTTGTTACAGGGTTAGATAAATCGTGCCTCTGAAAAAAAAAACGGGCGGCGCGCAGTCAGAACACTGACACCCATTCATTCACCAAGCTCAGCTGTGGAGCAATACACACGCAGATGGGGCGGGGGGGGGGGGGGGGGGGGGGGGGCTGGACCAGTACTTACCATTACTCATTTATCTTTAAACGACTGCGTTTAAGCGCAATTATCTCTTATTGCAGAGACCATCAGGCCAGGATGACACAGGACATCTGTGTGTGTGTGTGTGTGTGTGTGTGTGTGTGTGTGTGTGTGTGTGTGTGTGTGTGTGTGTGTGTGTGTGTGTGTGTGTGTGTGTGTGTGTGTGTGTGTGTGTGTGTGTGTGTGTGTGTGTGCACATGTGCTGTTGTAGACAGCACACATGTGCGCACAGAGGGAACAGAGGGAAGCTAGTGCTGGAAAATTGAGTTGATGAACTTCCATCTATTTCCCTCCAGTCAGAAATTGCTGCGTTTATGCACTCGCACTTGCAAACACAACAGATGCTTTTATGGGTGTGCGCTCGCGTGTTTTCACAGCTTTGAATTGTCCACGGCTCTTATGTTAATTCACCTAATGTGCTGTCGAGTTGAACGCCGTCCCATAATCCCACGCTGGTTTCGAGATCCTTTCGCCATCTAAAACAAGACGCAGACACAGAGTTGGGTGCTGTTGAGTTATAGCTTCGTTCAGCATGTGATTTGAATATGAAGCCCTTTCAAAGATGTTTAGAAGGAATTTACCCTTTAAGACCTGGAACGCATCTGTGTCACTTTAGATTTCTTTGGCTATTCAAAAATAGCAGATATACAAGCTCATAGTGCGGCACCGAGTGCCGCGCTATGAGCTTGAAGATCTGCTATTTTTTTTAAATCTTGAAAAACATTTTTTTTTTTTTTTTCAAAAAACTGTTAGGATTTAGAAAACATTTTTAAGAATCGCCTCAGGTCTTAAGGAGAAAGAAGATATTATATTATGAAGATATTATGCTTTCTATATCAGAATTCTAAACGTCATGCCGTAAATGCAATCAAGTACAGTGACTACAAATAACACAATCTGGGGGGGAAGTTTTAAATATGTATGTATATTAGGAGATTGGAATGTTACTTCGAAGTCTTCCATTTCCATTCCGCTGTTAATAAAAAGGTCTAACCTACTTTGCACACAGTAGACTGAATAATCAAGTCCGAATATTTTAAGCTCATTTTGTAGAACCAGACAATGTAATAAATGGCCACTTTATTTGCGCATCATACAAAAACGTCCAAGTGTTCATTTTCACATATCCACAGAGTTAAATGAACACTCAGGATTTTGCGCGGTGTACATTTTCCTAACATCAACGTTTTGTATACATTCACGTGAATACAGCAACACTTTACACAACCCCACTCAACCGTAAATGTAGGACATCATTTAAAATTAACCCCTAAAAGAGTTGCGGCTAACACGCAATC
Source organism: Gymnoscopelus microlampas (assembly GCF_963454915.1). Lineage (NCBI taxonomy): Eukaryota > Metazoa > Chordata > Actinopteri > Myctophiformes > Myctophidae > Gymnoscopelus > Gymnoscopelus microlampas. Next base: position 6,610,273 of record NC_139944.1, read on the forward strand.
AGGCCTCATTGTGGAGACATGGACGCCACCCAAATCCTGTTCAAATGAGCTGTACAGCGTCTATAGAAAATGCTTCGTTGGCCAAGGCGTTCTCATAACAGAGCGATGGGCGCAGGAATGTGTGCAGGAACATGCATCAATGTGATGACTATTCTTCTTCCACGGCTTCATGCCCGGAGGCTTGTTCCAATACAAAACAATCCAGGGCTAGCAGCTAGCTAGCCTGGAGGCCCAGGCAGCCAGCCGCACAGGTGCAGCTCCCTCTGGTATCTCTCAACAACAAAACCTCGACCCCTGTGACACTCCAACAAAAACAAACACAGAGCCATCTCCTCCGGTGGTGGCCAAGGTTTCTCTGTCTTCTTTCCACACGTTTCTTTTTATTCTTTTTCAAATGTTTCATTTTTGGGGGGGACAGACCTCCATAAATCTAAAAAAAAAACTATTTATTTTCATATCATGCACATCAAACACAGCTCATATAGCAACATCACATGCATGCAGTCAAACTCTTGTACGGCGAGTTTAAAAACACTACTAGTTGTGCTTCCTATGATAGCCAACCATTTCACCAGAAATGATTCATTTTACATTAACAGCTAATTTAGTTTTTCTAGCAGATTTTAAAAACATTTGCGAACAGTATCGCAAATAGCAGCTCTACACAATTTCATCACAATGCGATGGGGAAAAATTGAGAATGAAACACAGAGACCCCCCCCCCCCCCCGGTGAATCTACAAAGCAAACACGATCCAGTCGAATGTTGGGTGGGGAACCGGGTAAGGGGAACAGGGTAAACAGGGGTTGTTGTGACGTGTGTGTTGAGTGAGCTAGGGGCCATCATGTGCCCGCTGGACATTCTTGACATTGAGCCACCGGTGCTATTTCTTTTCGCCGGGTGAGATGTTTTGAGAAGACGCTCCCCCGCCTGGGGCTCACCTGTTGAGCCCTGACAGCCAAACAAATAGCTTCCATTGGTGGCTGGGAACGACCTCTGACCCCGACCAGGCTTTGAGTTGCCTCGCAGAGCCGGGGTGTGTGTGTGTGTGTGAGGAGGGGTCCCGGGTCAATGACATCTTTCCCCCTCAAGCAGCTAAAGCGCTTATGTGTTTAACACCTGTGGCTCCGACCGCTGAGCTCCAAACACCACCGCTGCTATTGTCCCCAGATCCTCACACAATACACGGTCATTTGTCATGACTTGTCTGCGGGATGAACGCGGCAACACGTGTTACATTTATGGGTGGTTGACATGGGGGAAAAGAATGTGTGTATGTATATGTGTATGTATGTACTCTGTGTGTGTTAGTATGTACTCTGTGTGTATGTACTCTGTGTGTGTGAGTGTGTGTGTGTGTGTGTGTGTGTGAGATAGATTACCAAGTAACATCTACCTACCAGTTTGAAAAACATCACAAGCTTTCTTGATACAGTTTGACGCAAAGCTCTACAAAGCATGTGAACCAAAATGTTCTCAAATCTGAACGTGTTCAGTGGGAGAAGTACGCAACAGAGAAAGCTGATCAAAGGAATTAAACAGATGGTCCCCCCATGAAGTTTTTTGAGGTGGGCCTTGTGTTGGCGAACAGGAGACATCTGGATTTTATGTCTCCTCTCCTCTCCTCTCCTCTCCTCTCCTCTCCTCTCCACTTCCATACCCTGGCATCCAATCAACGGAGTGGGCCGCCTCGGAGGGCCACGTTCCAATCCAACATGTGCCGCTCATCAGCCCCCAGCGGGAGAAAATTACAGCACACTCATGCATGAGTACACTCAATCTGAGGCAAATAGTCACACACCTACTGTGATGTGCAACTCCTGCCTTACTGAGGACAAAGTCAATCACTTTAGGATTTACAACAACTAACTCACTGTAACTTTCTATGAGCAACATATGATTACTGTAATGGTGATACAATGACAATTACGCATAGCTAATCTCTCTCTCTCACACACGCACACGCGTGTGCACGCACGCACGCACGCACGGTAAATAACAAAAGTCAATCATTCAAACAGAGCTGGCTTGCCCATGCTCTGAAATTGCTTGCATTAATATGTAACGCATACTAATGTATTAATTGCACGCCATTAGTATGCCAATCATGTGCAAACACTGGCTTTGTTCAAGGTGTTTTATTGTCACATGTACTATACACTACAGCTGATGGCATCATTACATGCATAGCTCTATATTCTGATAGTACTCATTGCTGTAGAGTGTTTGTTCAGTAAAAGGAGTCTCCCATGTCTCTCCAGCTCTTTATTAAACAGAAAATGCATTTTCAGTGCTCTCTCCTGATTGGCTTAAAATGTGTCACCTACCTGAAAATGTATTATATTCTGTTTACTAAAGAGCTGGAGAGACCCCTGTGACCGAACAAATGCTCTGTAGCAATGATTACTATCACAATATAGTACTTTAAAAAAAAATATATATATATATATATATCACTTATCCTACCTTTAAGCTCTATTTATACGTGTTGCGTTGTGATGCATTGTGAGCTTGAGGAACTGCTATTTCTTTTTTTATATTTCTAACCATATTCGATGAAATAGACCTAGAATAATGACATGCCCCAAAAGACAGGTACGCCAGGTTGAAAGTGGTTCAACTCATGATGGAGAAAAAAACAGAAGAAGTGAACAACATGTTTTTGAGGTTCTGGACCCTTTAAGTTAAGCCTGGAGCATACCACAAGAAACACGCAGCTGCTTGTATCAAGCTGATGCAGATGTACGACAATGGCTGGATCCAAGACGAGACAGTGCTCTCCTATCACGCCTGCCACAAACAACAGCAACACCTGCGTGAGCCTGGGAGGGAGTGTGTCATTCTTTGGCTTCAGTCTGTGTGTGTGTGTGTGTGTGTGTGTGTGTGTGTGTGTGTGTGTGTGTGTGTGTGTGTGTGTGTGTGTGTGTGTGTGTGTGTGTGTGTGTGTGTGTGTGTGTGTGTGTGTGTGTGTGTGTGTGTGTGTGTGTGTGTGTGTGTGTGTGCGGCTGTGCGCTGTTGCTTCAGGAGCCTTCAGCGTGGTCATGATGAAGCGGGGAACATTAGGTCATCAGTTGTGTTGGCGTTCCCACAGCTGGGCCTGGCTGCTGCTGACGTGCTCAAAGTGGGGTCCGGGGAACCCTAGGGGTCCTTGTGGGGATTCGAGGGGGTTCCCCCCTTAACTCTGACAGTATAATAGGGTCCATTTGGTTCCATTCGTATGCTGTCGAGTTACAGACTTGTAAGGGCCAATTTAGAACCAACTCAAGGAACCCTGAGGGTCCCTGGACCAAGTTCTTCGTCTTGCCGAAGAAAGGTTGGAGAGGACAAAAGTAATACATACTGCCACCGCACTCTTCTGACTTCCTGACTTCACTCTTCTTGAACACCAGACCCTTGCCACTCAATAATCTGCCCAAGGAATCTGCCCGGCAACACAGAGGCTCGCCACTGAGGCAGCGCACAGCCAGGGCTGGAAGCGGTGGTTTTAACACCTGGATATCCCTCTGTGGGACATTTATCACGGAGGTTCGCGAGAGCATCCGAAGCAAGTTCTGAGAGACCCATCCAAAGTTGTGAATTTCGTAGTTAATGCATACCCTGTGCTCTACCCTAAATACTGCATACAATGTACTGTAGTATAGGGCTTTAGTGGTTAATAACCTCTTCAGGACAGCCCGTTGATCATTCTATTCTGACTATATTCTATATTCCCACTGAGTTCTTGAAAATCTGCCCTTCCGATTGTTCTTGACCTTGACCTTAAGTGTGACGTTGACCTGTAACCTTTCCAACCCATACGTTAATCATGTCTTTGGGACCCAGAAGTCAATCAGCTCTCCATAAGGCAGCATACTGATCATAACTTTTTTGTCCTCGTTGTTTCTCCCAAAATCGCCCAACTCCGTGACACACAAAATCCCTTTTGGGGGGAGTGCAGGAACAGGCTTATCCCTCTCAGTTCCGCTCCGTGCTTAACAGACTGGACCAACCTGTAGGGGTCACTAGTGCAGGGACAGAAATCGCTCTGCCTGCCCGGCTTCCCACCCACGAACACGGCCAATTGTGTTATTTGAAGCGCCCGGCCAAGGGTCAAGGGTAAAGGACAAAGGGCAGGGACTTTACCCCTGTGCCATTTGGTTTATGATAGTGATTCTTAAAGAGGTGGTGCCATGGTTTTGCACTTTTTCTGTTTTTCATGTGTCTGAGGTTGATAGAACTTCATTAAGCCCCCTGGTGGTGTTTTTATGGTGTTTTATGTCTTCTCTGGAGGCTGAAACCTTGAGGGTCAAACGTGCCAATAGAAAAACAGCCATTTAATGACATGATACCCTCCCCCTCATTATCATAACACAACAGGTGTGGGCATGAGGAGGAGGAGGGACTAGGACAGGTGGGCGGTGCTAAGGTGGTGGAGGAGGTGCTAAGGTGAGAACCAGGTATACTTAATGAACTGGAGGCGTGCCCACATAAAAACATAATTTTAACACTTTCTGTACACTTTTTTGAAAAAAATCTTCCTCCTAGTATAACCATAATACCTGATGATTATGTTTTAGGGGGGGAAAAGATCACTGAAAATCACAGCACCCCGTCTTTAACCTTTTTTTTTCATTTCAAAGACCCCCAGTTTCATACGTGTTAGTCTCCTCCGTGTTTATTTGACTCTGAGCGTGTACAAATATGGGTCCATTTGGTTCCATTTGTACATTCAGAGTTACAGTACAGACCAATAAGGGTCTGTTTGGACCCCTGTGTGGTTCCTGGACCGGACATTGAGAAACAGTGGTTTTATAAGAATCCAGCCATCTGCTCTCCACTTATTTTTGGAACAGTCAGACTTTGACCTTGATTGTGACCTTGACTTTTGACCCTTTTCCGGCCCGAAAATGAATCATCTCCTCGGGGGCAGCCAGCTGATCTTTCCCTCCAAGTTCCATTAAAATCCACCCATCTGTTCTTAAGTTATAGCTAACAAACAAACAAACAAACAAACACGCAAACAGGGACACTGCTGCAGGGCAGGGTATAACTAATCTTTCAACAAGACCTAGAAATAAAACGACACTCTTTGAATGGGATGCAGAGGACTGTTGAGGCAAAGCTCTGTTGGGGTTTGTAATGCATTCCATTGTAAAAAAAAAAAGAGGGAAAAAAAGTTAATTGGACCAAGTTATTGGATTGTTTAGACAGTGAATGTCCTTAAATGGAACAATGTGAAGAACACATGCTGTGAGTGAACTCTTTGTACTTAAATGGTGGGGTTAAACAATGTGCACTATAGGGAGTCGTCCATAGGTACTTACATATTTACTGAGAGCCCCCCCCCCCCCACACACACACACACACACACACACACACACACACACACACCCCCCCCCCCCCCCCCCCCCACATACACACACGCACACTCACATACACACACGCACACACACACACACACACACACACACACACACACACACACACACACACGCGTACAGTACAGTACAGAGGCAAATCAGAATCAAACGGTATCCGACGACAAAACAAACAACCATGCCTCTTCGGGGTCAGTCCACTTGAAGTGCTGCTGGCTGGGTGAGAAATATGTGCTGTGATGTGTTTGGCAGAGAGAGGGAGATTGTGTATTTCGAGAGTGTATTGGGAGTACAGCCGGTCAATAAATATTTGATGACAGTGCCACCTCGATCCTCCCGCACGGAGGCCTGGAAGCAGATCATCTCCTGACCTTCAGACACCCAGGACCAGATGAATTATTGAGAGCAGCGCTGTCAGTCACGCCTGCCAGCCCCATGCTCCAGGTGGAATACAGAGAGAGAGAGAGAGAGAGAGAGAGAGAGAGAGAGCGAGAGAGAGAGAGGGAAGGCTATCTTATGATCGCATCTCATTCAGCTGTCAATCAGCAGGCCGCCACCTGCTGATTGGACGCTTCTGCCCGCGGCGGAGACTCGGAGGAGTCATTCCGCCAGCTCGACAGAATGATCTTTTGACGCAATTGTTACAAATGTCCTCCTTCCTCCTCCTATATAAGCCTGATTCATATGCTTCGTCGCGGATGCGACACGTCGTGAGCTCGCGGGTCGACCTGTTTTTCACGCCCGACACCATCATGCGACGGAGAATAAATTAGGCTTTAAAGGAGACACACCATGAATTTAAAAAAAATATTTGATATTTAATATCATATGGTGTATGTCCCTCAAACCATTTTCAAAAGGTTTGAGCCTAAATCAACACTCAGATATACTCATCCCAAGTCAATTCTCTCAGGCTTATAAAGCACTTTCAGCTGCAATACCAAAACGTCCAGTTGGCTAGGGGGGTGCTGTACTGCGGTACTGAGCAATTCTGTCTGTCAAAATACATGGGCAGAAAGTTTGGTGAGGTAAGCAAACTTGCCATTCTGAGATGGCCTGTTCAGACACGCCCATTCTGAAAATCTCTGAAATGAGAATGAATGACTGAATGTTAAAAAAAAATATTTTTTGGGGTACAAGAGACACTGGGGAGCCCAAAAAATAAAAAAAAAATAAAAAAAAGTGAAATTCATGGTGTGTCTCCTTTAAGACAGTGATCTGTCCATCTCTATGATCCATATCGTCTCTTGTCGGGTGGAAACCTCATATGTCCAAAACTCGTACTTTTCAGGATTCAAATGTAAAAATAGCAAAAGTAGCAGATCTACAAGCTCAAAACGCGTGGCTTGGCGCCACGTTTTGAGCTTGCGGATCTGCTACTTGTGATGCTTTTGTGTGACGCTGTAGTGTGAACAACTAGTATGATCATTCATTTATGAAAAACACAACAATTAGAATATGGAGATAAGAGGTTTCTGCCCGACAGCGAAGACATATAGTTGGGCTATCGTTTGATTTCTTAGCGATTACTCTTTTCCTTTCTTTTTTTCACTTTTTGAATAATCGAGATTTTTTTCTCGGATTGATTTGTTGTTACGACTACACCACTTAGGCTGCGTTACCACTTAAAGGGGAAGACCACTCATTTTCAACATTGAACTATGTCTTTAATACACCTTAGAGCTGTTGTGTGGAAATAAGAACAAACCCCCCCCCCCCCCTCTGTGTTGCCTAGAAAAGGATAATTGATTGAGGTCATGTGATCAGTGACATACGCAGGGTGTACTTTTGGCTCCGCCCCCTCAGCCAAAAGTACACCCTGCGTATGTCATTCCCCTTTAAGCCCTATCTATACTTTGTCGTAACTTAAAGGAATAGTTCACCCAAAAAATGGCTTATTTTTCTATCGATTACACACACCATGAAGCCGTGAATTCATGGATTTTTTTTTTGTTTTTGACCCATTCCTGAGCCAATAATTTGATGACCGGGTGCATCTCCGGTAGGAGACTCAAAGAGTCTCCTTTGACTCTCCTACCGGATACGTTAGCATCTTTCCGCCGGTCATAAAATTATTGGCTTAGGAATGGGAGAAAAACTAAAAAATATCCATGAATTCAAGGCTTCATGGTGTGACTAATCGATATGATAGTCAGTCACTCATATTTGAAACAGTCTGTTTCTGCCGAAAATTGTACTAATTTGCCGGAAGTAACATTATCGTTTTCTCAACGTCAGTTGATGCTTCATATCTATAAGAGTCAAACCGCCGGGGTCATTTGTTTATTTTTGCAACACAGTTCTTATTTGACGCGATATTGAACACGTCTATGGGAATTCAGAACGGGGGGAAAAAAGCGCGACCCAGGTAGGATGTGTAAATTACGTCAGACTTCGGTACTCTATAGCTGATCTATCAATTATTTTATTAAAATCTATCATGTTTTTCAAATCAAATCGATGAGTTTGATTAACTGTTGCACGCACCCCTGTTTTTTTTTTGGGGGGGGGGGGGGGGGGGTATATCCAGTATCGTGGCTGTGCTTAAGTCACCCTTTCCAAGCTGCATAATGGATGCATATGATGATCTGCTATTGGGTGATTTATTGCATTCTTCTACCTTTTATCTGTGGACGGGATTCCTAACTGCTTCCCATATGCAATCGCTGTCTTTTGATATGCCAAATGTTTCCACTGCACTCGCACAGACTTCTGCTGTCGTTTTTTTTCTTTTTTATTAGCTCTTGGCCTAAGATGTGATCTGCTCTCCTAAAACCAGTGGAATGTTGTTGAAATCACATTCTGAGTTATGAGCACTATACAGGGGAGAGAGAGTAGCTTCAGCTGGATATGTTAATTATACCCTTGATGACCGGGGTACACCAGGGCTCTGTACTAGGTCCACTCCTATTTTCCCAGTACACCTTTTTTACCAGGTCGTCAAACCTGGTCTATATCTACACTCGCTGGTAGTCACTTTTTCCTCGTTGGCTGGTCCTTTTGCGTGACTTTTGCAAGACTTTTTCCTCATTGGCTGGTCCTTTTGCGTGACCTTTGCAAGACTCTTTCCTCATTGGCTGGTCATTTAGCCAATGAGGGCTCAACATCCTCTCAAAATATGGGATCTAAAGACGACCCACAATACTGTGTTCGGCCACTGTACGCATCTCTATGGTAAATGGCGCTGTTGCAAAAAGAAAAAGTGTGGTCGTCACCATCAAACAAACTATTGACTTGACTCCTCATACACACACAGCACCGCCTCCAACAGCGATCCAGAAAAAACAAGACAACGCACACAAGCCCTTACTGAGGCAAACTAACTGATTTAGCTCCGTTCATAAACTATTTACTATAATTACTGCCATTTTGGCTGTTTTCGTTAGTCCGCGAGCGAAAGGGTACAAGACCACGGGTCCATTTGGTTCCGATGCTGGAGAGAGCAACCTGGTATAATATGACTACATGTGTCATATCTTGTTTCATTTCAAGGACCCTCCTAACTCTGAGAGCGTACAAATGGAACCAAATGGACCCGTACGGGTCCATTTGGTTCCTTTTGTACACTCTCAGAGTTACAGATCTGTAAGGGTCCATTTGGAATCCCCTCAAGGAACCCTGAGGGCCCCTGAGAGCCCCCCTCAAACACTATTATGTAGGCTACAAAGAAGACCTGGAATAGGGCCACTATAGGGTTCATGTGGTTAATGCAGTTCAAATGCTCAGCAACCCTGCCTAAGCTCCAAGCCTTTTTCTCTGCTAGCTTGTCACCCCGCGTTCAACAGCTTGAAAACAAAACACATTTTCCACCTACATTTTGGCACCAATATTGACACGAAATATGAAAGATAGCGGTTTTATTGCTGAACTCGGACAAAGCCTCAACTCAACGTAAGATAGACGAGCCAAGCTTTTGTTTCACTATGCGAGCTCAAATGTCATCGACGTATTTTAGTAGAACCAAATCGCAATCAAACTAGAGTTGGACGTGGTGCAGGGTTGAGAGAGAGAGAGAGAGAGAGAGAGAGAGGGGGGGGGGGGGGGGGGGGTAGAGAAAGAAAGAGGGAGAGAGAGACAGATAGACAGAGAGACAGAGAGACAGAGCAGAGTATTGAACTGCTTGTGACCTGCAAAGCTTTGTTTGGGTGGAGGCCTGCAATTTCACCACTCAGCTGTTAAGAGGCTGCTGTGTTTGTTATGGAGTTATCATTATAGGTCTATGTGCGTACGCTCGTGTGTGTGTGTGTGTGTGTGTGTGTGTGTGTGTGTGTGTGTGTGTGTGTGTGTGTGTTTGTGCGTCCCCGCAAGAATGAATGTGATTCCATGCATGCTTTGATCGCTGAACCACACTCTGTGTGTGTGTGTCTGTCTGTCTGTCTGTCTGTCTGTCTGTCTGTCTGTCTGTCTTTTTGTCTGCATGTGTGTAGCATGCGTGTCGCTGCGTTTGGGCCCTGAGGCTGCTCTTCGGCGGCATGGCCCTTCTCGCATGGCGTTGCATATGATACTTCCTCGGGCCCTGGCCAAACACCACCTGATCCAACACCCCAACCTGATCCCCACTCTATCCCGTGGGTTCCCTTTCTCCGTCCCCCCCCCCCCACACACAACCTCGTCCCATGTGCCGGACATTTGTCCGATGTTCCGCCCTTCTATCCGTCTCTCCCGCTCCCAGCTGCCTGCGGCTGGGCTCAACTTGCAGCTGAATCGGCACTTTTGCTTGGTTTCAGCTGTGGCTTTGCATGATGTAGCTGCGTGACCAACTGCTCCGAGAGAGTCCTGCTTTCTGAGAGACAAAGGGATAATAAGAAAAATATGTTTTCGCTGCTATGTGAAATGCTTTTTTTGGGCGGGGGGGCAGGGGCGTCACGCCCATTCACTGTGCGTATACGACGCGACACCCTCACTCTCACAGATCCGTGATTTCATACCCCCCACTTTTTGTAAAAATAAAAACATTTTTTTTTGATAATAAATCGGTAAAATCAGGCAAACATAAGAATTAAATAACCTAACCCTAACCCTGAAACCAAAATAAAGTAACCAAAACACGAAAAAAAGAAACAGAACAAAATCCGCCCAAAAAACGCAAAATTTTGAAAATACAAAATTTGTTTACATTTGACAGTTACAAATGTTTTCCACGATTTTTCAAAAATAGCAGATCTACAAGCTCATAGCGCGGCACTCGGTGCCGCGCTATGAGCTTGTATATCTGCTATTTTTGAATAGCCAAAGTGTAAAATAAGGGGTCTGTGGGGGGGGGGGGGGTCAATAGCTAGGGATTCTCATTGTTTCCTGCTAAGTGTAATGCAGACGGCTGACACGGGAGCAGGGAGTAATCAAATACGACATCCCCCGCACACCCACCCACCCCCTCCTCCGGGGAAACTAGAGAGAAACACTGCCAACAGGTGGATGCTGTGGTGGAGGCAAAAGCTATCAGCAGCAGCTAGAGAGCTTACCATTTATCCACTCTTTTTTAGTTTTTTTGCTTTTCACCCTAGTTTTCTCCCCAATTCAGTCATTTTGCCTTCCTGCACACATTTCTGTGTGTTGTCCTACTGGCTCACCTGGAGGTGAGGAGCTCGCACCAGGAGGACATAGTCGTGGAGACTTCGTACCACTCCTCCCGCCCAACACTCCCTGCTGACAGGTGCCGCCCCTCCCCAGCCTGTATGGAGTACGTGTAATGACAAATGTCACCCTTCCCCGGCTTCCCTCCCCCCGAACACTGGCCAATTGTGTTCGTATAGATGTTCGGCAAAGCCGGATGCACCACGGTGGAATTGAATCCACTTTCAACCTATACATTTCGCTATTCGTCATATGTAACGTATAGAACTTAAGTGGTTAAGTAGACCACCCACTACTACAGTCACGGACATGTGACATGTCACCTGATTTGGTGAAGATGCACCCACTCCGGTTGTCTCTCTGAACCAGCTCACCATCTCCTACGATTGATTACAATTTGAATAATGCTAGTTACCGTAGCACTGTAATGAAAAACAATGCCTTAAAATGTCTAACGTTTATCATTTGAAACATTATACAATCAATGCTCAACAATGCCAGTTTCTTACTACATGTATAGGCTCTATTCACAGCAGCCATATTTTCACTTCCTTAACAGGTGTTACCAATGATACTAATGAAGGCTCTGTTCCATTTAGTCTAGCACAGTGGTTTCCGCGACCCCAATAACTCTGAGAGTGTACAAATGGAACCAAATGGACCCTTACGGGTCCATTTGGTTCCATTTGTACACTCTCAGAGTTACACACCAGTAAGGGGTCATTTGGAAGCCCATGAGGGTCCCTGGACCCCAACTGTAGACCCACTGGTGTAGCAGAGTGTTTCCAGTGAGCCAACATGCACAATATCAGCACCCTGACTCTGTTTGACCAGAATGGAACAGAGCCTTCATTAGTATCATTGGTAACACCTGTGAATGTCTTCACAATATGGCTGCTGTGCATAGAGCTTATTGTGTGCATTTTGTACATGAAGCACATTCGCACAGGGACCACATGCATTTCAGCCTTAATTCATGGGCCCTCTGTGCATTACAAGGGGCTCTCGTCTAGGTCTATGCGCGAGTCCATCCATCCACTTTGATGGCCACGGGCCACTTCCCAGCGCATGTTGACAGGGTGCTTCAACCACGATAAGCAGGGACAACAGCGGGCCATTTCATTTTCTCAGCGAGCTAAACGCTGGCCCCGCCCACCTAATCAGATCTCCCAGGGGCCTGATTGGCTTAATGGCCATCTTGAGTGACAGGTGACATTGCTGCTTCTCAAAGGCAGATGCGGGTGAGAAGCAGGGGTGGGCATGGTTGATACATAGCAGATTGCCCCCCCAGCTGTCACTGTGCGGTCGTGGGGGGGGGGTTCTCCGCTTGGGCCCTGACAAAACTGATTACAGCGACCCCGCGCTGATCCGCACAGATTGGATTTGAAAACGCGGGCAAATTGGTACGGCGATCAAAAGAGACAGGGCCAGATCAATGGCGGGTTTGGCCTTTTTTTATGCTACAGCATTTATGACATGAGAAGGTTGGAGGAAGGGTATAATAATATAAAAATGTCCTTCAAAGACGGAACTCTCTCATACACTTAAGCTACAAATTTGCACTTTGATATGCACGGACGCTTAGAGACGCTTGCCTCGCCAAAACGCACACAGACCCGCCCACGCGTACATACTTGTTTCACATGACAACTATAAGCAACTAAGCGCTCCGCCCGGTGCCCCCGAGAGCGGGCTCAGCCAACCTCGTACTTATTGTGCCCAGTGGACAACGAGTCCATGTGCTTATTTCAAACATAGTTGGCCCCTCGTGCTGCCTCTGCTATCTCAGCTATGGGCGTCCTGGGAGGCATTCTGCTCAGGACTTGGATTCTTATGGGTTTCCTAAGTGAAAAGACAGGTTCTTGTCAGGATTACTCCTTTCGGTTTAACGGCAATGGCTTTTCCAGGGGACCTGCTGCGGCCAATCGTATACGCAGCAGAGGGCTCCTTTCAAAGCAGGCCGTGTTTCTCCGCTGTCAGCAGTTCTCCCGGACAATGGCTCCCGAACAGGCCAAAAAAACTCCACTCCACCCCATCTGCATTCTAGATCTCAACGGATCTGGCACAGAAGATGAAGACATATTTCACGAAAAAACCTCGCTATCAGCTGGGATCGTGATATAGCTTTTTTTCTAACGGGGGGCTGATGCCTTGAGCAGGAGGAGGACATGGCAGCCTATGGGATCAGCAAAAAAATAATCAGCCTCATCGTTTTACATTCCAGCCCCGTTGGATTTCGTCTCTTGTCGGGTGGAAACCTCATATGTCCAACACTGTTACTTTCCGGGATTCAAATTCAAAAATAGCAAAAGTAGTAGATCTACAAGCTCGAAACGCGCCGCTTCGCGCCGCGTTTCGAGCTTGTAGATCTGCTACTTTTGATGCTTTTGTGTGACGCTGTGGTATGGTCAAGCAGGGCGTTAATTTACAAAAAAACACAATAAGTTAAAATATGGAGATAGGAGGTTTCTGCCCGACAACAACGATATGTAATGACGGACTGTGTTCCATTCATAATCCTATATGCTTTTACATTTCGCAACCTGTGAGAAGCGTATATGGATCGGGGTGGGGGGGGGGCGTGGGGGGCCTGTACAGTATCAACCTTTGCCAAATGATCAACCCCCGCTCTCCCTCTCTCTCTCTCTCTCTCTCTCTCTCTCTCTCTCTCTCTCTCTCGCTTGATTTAACGTCTTACATTTCACACCGTCTCAGTAGCACTTCAACACTTATCGGTAGATCTCTCTTTCTCACCCTGTCTCTTTTACCATCTCTTACCTCTCTGCCTTTCCTTCGCTCTTTTTTTCTCTGAACCCTCCCCCCACCCCTTCCCCCTCTCCTAGGAAAAAAAACGGGATGACTCTATTTACATGCTCTTTCTGCCAAAATGAACGCCTGATGTTGGCGGCCCGTCTTTCCTGCCAATTGTATGTGTGTGTGTGCGTGCGCCTGGCAGTCTTACCTATGGGGTTTCGGATTCCCCACCCGTTCAGCGTGAAACATTTATTTCACAATTAAACTGAACCCCCTGCCTATTAATACAAAGGCCCATAGGGATAGCTCGTGGAGGGGGGGGGGGGGGCTGTTATTTCTAGACACAGTAGAGGCTCTATCGTAAACATCTTCAACAGCTTTGTTTACCGCCGACTGTAATCCGGGGCCGTGTGCCGTGCATCGCTTTCCA